>NC_133325.1:216644982-216857482 GCF_042186555.1 Aquarana catesbeiana | reverse complement strand
GGGTGGTGGCACAATGTGGACATGTTTCCCATCTATAGCCCCTCCACAATTGGGAAAGTCCCAACGGCTGGCAAAATGGGATGCCACAGTCTGCCATTCCTGTGGCGTTGAAGGAAACTGGGAAATCAAACAAGAAAACCAAAATCAATTAATTTGGAAGCTAACATTGCAAGAAAATTAGACAATTAAAAACATTATTCCCCAGCATCAGTATAACATTCAATAATTTAATTTTTCTGGAATAACTAATATGGAAAGGCACACTTATCAGATTGCTCACCCCCTCTGATGGAACATTGATTACATTTTAGGGGGTTGTGAAATCCCTAAAAAAAATTACTTTTAGGACACGCAGGAATTTAGGGACTAAAAAGGCTACAAGACTGCAGTTGTCGCACTCTGCAGGTGCAGTTGCTAACCAGCTTACAGTAAATGAGGTAATGTAAAAAGGCATTCATGTTGCAAGGAGTACACAATCACATGCAAGGGCAATTAATGAAAACACTTTGAGGCTTGCATATGATTTGATGATGGAAATCAGCAGAGCTTCTGCTCATTTACTAAAGCACTGGAACAAATGCACTTGTAGAGTGCACATGCATTTTGCAAAGTGCAACATATATTTGCTTTAGACAAATCAACACCACAGAACATTCCAGCAAATTTTAACGAGGGTGGGGGTGGGGGGGGTTGTGAAATCTAGATAATTGCTCATTAGCAGCACACTATTTGGAGTGAGTTTAGGTGGGGGGGGGGGTGGGGGGGTTGTGAAATCTAGATAATTGCTCATTAGCAGCACACTATTTGGAGTGAGTTTAGGTGGGGGGGGGTTGTGAAATCTAGATAATTGCTCATTAGCAGCACACTATTTGGAGTGAGTTTAGGTGGTGGGGGGGGGGGGGTGGGGGGGTTGTGAAATCTAGATAATTGCTCATTAGCAGCACACTATTTGGAGTGAGTTTAGGTGGTGGGGGGGGGGGGGGTGGGGGGGTTGTGAAATCTAGATAATTGCTCATTAGCAGCACACTATTTGGAGTGAGTTTAGGGGGTGGGGGGGGGTGGGGGGGTTGTGAAATCTAGATAATTGCTCATTAGCAGCACACTAAATACACTCAAACAAAATACATTCCAAATGAGTAGACTAGGTGGATATGTTCCCATCACTTCATGCTGGGAAGGTTATTGAAGGAAAATATACATGCATGACAAAAAATAACAGTAAAAAATTCCAGCATGTGTGAGGATAAAAAGGGGACATTCACACTATATTGCAATGATGGTAAGTAGTGTTTGAAGCAAGAAATACATCACATTATCAAAGATTACATAAAAGAACATGTGATGCTAATAAAAGAAAAATATCTTACCTTAATATAGTCCTTCTGCAGGACCTGTATGATGGCAGAACAGGTCTCTGGGATAATGATCCCCAGAGCCTGGGGGGAGATGCCTGTCGAGAACTTAAGGTCCTGCAGGCTTCTCCCTGTGGCCAAATACCGCAAGGTAGCGACCAGCCTCTGCTCCGGAGTGATGGCTTGCCTCATGCAGGTATCCTGCCTGCTGATATAGGGGGTCAGCAAAGCCAACAAACGGTCAAAAACGGGGTCCGTCATCCGGAGAAAGTTCCTGAAATCCTCAGGATTATTCTCACGGATCTCACGGAGCAAAGGCATGTGACAGAACTGGTCACGCTGAAGCAACCAATTCTTGGTCCATGAACTCCTCCTCGCCCTGTTCATGGACTGGTCTTGGGCTGAAGAATAAACTACAGCACCAAGCACATACAATGCACGAGCTCTACGACGAGTACGTACAGGTAACATGGCTTCAAAACGGTCGGCTGGTCAGAACGCACTAAACAGAACGCACTGAAGAACAGCAAGGCCTGTGAAGAACGACCTGAAAATCAGGAACGAGCGGCCAATAAAACAAAGATTTCTCAATGCCAACTGACCAAACGCACTGAAAAGCAGATACAAACCTCACAAGCACAGACTGAACAACAGTTAAAACGAACTGAAAAATACGAGTCTCACAAGCGCGAATCGTCTCTCACCAAACTTCTACTAACACGAGATAAACACGAGATTAGCAGAAGGAGCCCAAAGGGTGTCGTACGGGCTATTGAACTTCCGTTTTATAGTCTCGTCGGACTTGGTGTACGTCACCGCGTACTAGGCTGTCGTACTTTTGTGTGGTCGTGTGTGCGCAAGTCCGTTCGTAAGAAAGTCTGCCGCAAGTCCGCCGAAGGTACGTCGGAAGTCTGTCGGACAGGCTGTCGGACTTTTGTAGACGAAAAGTCCGACCGTGTGTACGCGGCATTAGTGCCATTAAGACCGGGACCAAGACTTGGGAGCAATCTGTTCTGGGCGAGGTGAAGAGGGCTGAGTTGGCTTTTGTTGACTCCCCCTCAGATCTCACCGAGGCTCAACACATGGCAAAGCATTTGGTATTAACAAAAGCAGAAAATAAAAGGTTCTTCCTTCAACAGAAATACTTTGAGGAAGGGGAAACCACAGGCCATATGCTTGCTATGATGGTGCGGTCACAAAAGGGTTCGTCCCATATAGGAGCTATTACTAATTCCGCTGGGATTTTGGTCTCCTCTCATACAGACATATTATCCATGTTTAGATATTTCTATGCTGATGTGTACTCCTCTAAGGTCACGCCCTCTACGGCAGAAATTAATTCTTTCTTAGGACAATGCCAATTACCACGGCTTCCGGCGCAAGACGTAGAGCAACTGAATGCTCCCCTTGTGGCTGAAGAGCTGCTGGAGGCATTGGCGCTTTCCTTTCCTGGCAAGTCTCCGGGCTCGGATGGCTTGCCGGTGGAGGTATACAAGCGATACTCTGAAACGTTGTTACTGCACTTGAGGGAGGTGTTTGAAGATGCTAAAAAATCAGGAAGCCTACCCCAATCCATGAATGAAGCAATTATTGTCCTTCTCCTTAAACCTGGTAAAGAGGCCCATTCCCCAGACTCTTATAGACCCATATCGCTATTAACAACTGATGTAAAACTTCTAGCAAGGGTGCTGGCCACTAGACTAGCCAAAGTTATTTATAAGGTGGTCCATAGAGACCAATCAGGGTTTATCCCATCGTGATCTACAGCCCTTAACATCAGACGACTTTTTCTTAACCTTCTGATACCTGTCGATGATCCAGGAAGGAGAGCTATTCTATCACTAGATGCTGTTAAGGCCTTTGATAGTGTTGAATGGCCTTATCTATGGGAAGTTCTGAAGCGCTTTGGCCTAGGAGACAGCTTCATTCAATGGGTAAAACTGCTGTATGCTGCCCCCACGGCTAGGATCCGCATAAATGGTGATCTTTCAGATTCATTCCCCCTTTTCAGGGGTACGAGACAGGGGTGTCCACTTTCGCCCCTGTTATTTGCGCTAGCCCTCGAACCACTGGCGGCTATGGTTAGATCCTCACAGTCCATTGTGAGTTTTGTCAGAGGACCATTTTCCGATAAGATCTCCCTTTGCGCGGATGACACTCTGCTCTACCTGGGGGACATAGATGCCTCCCTCACGAATGTGATGCAAATAATACGGCAGTTTGGATCCTTATCAGGATTCTCTATTAATTGGAGTAAATCGGTCATTCTTCCGGTGGATGAGCTATCAATCACCTTACCAGCTAGTGCTGAACCCCTTAAAGTAGTCTCCTCATTTAAATATTTGGGAGTGCAGGTGTCGGCTGACCCAAAAAAATATTTAGAGGATAACTTATTACCCCTTTTTAAAAGACTCCAAATGACGTGCGATACTTGGTGTAAACTCCCATTGTCAGTAATTGGTAGAATAAATTTAATCAAGATGGTTTGGGGACCCCAACTATTGTACATCATGCACAACTCTCTGCAATGGATACCTCGCAGATGGTTTAACCATATTGATACATTGTTTAGATCCTTGATATGGAGAAAGAAAGTTGCCAGAATAAGTCTTTCCACTCTGCAGTATGGTAAAGACCGGGGTGGAGCTGCAGTCCCTAACCCTAAATTATATTTCTATGCTTCTCAACTGCAACATTTAAGTGGTTTTGGGTTATCGGGCGATTCTGACTCGATTGAAAGCATGCTGCGGACTGGAAAGCTCACTACATCTGTACTAGCGAGTTTGGAGGCGGGGTTACCATGTTTGCCACAAGCAGCGCCCACTGTTATTCTTCTGAAAAAACTATGGTTCACGGTCAAATCTAGTCTAAAAATCCTGGGTTATTTGGCACACTCCACTGTGGGACAATCCAAATTTAGCAGAAGTATACAGGTTAGACGGTTTCCATCTCTGGAAGCTTGCCGGAATTCATAATATATCTCAATTATTTACCCAGAATGTATTAAAATCCTTTATGGAATTGCAGACAGAATTTAAACTTCCCAGGCATCAATTCTACCGATACCTTCAGATACGACATGCTCTCCAGACCCAGGGCCAGACATCTGTACTCTCACTTGCTACCCACCCCCTAATAAATGAAATTTTCTTTGGGCAGGAAAAAAAGGGCCTAATTTCTCATATTTACTCCTACCTGTTGTTGGCCATACAAGACACCACAACTCTACCGAGTACACAGGGCTGGATAGCAGACCTAGGGGAAGTAAATGAAGACACATGGGACATATGCCTTCAGGCAGGATTGGTAACCTCCGTTTCACAATCACATAGACTATCTCATCTATTTTTGCTGCATAGGGCTTACCGCACGCCAATACAACTATATTGTTGGGGTAGAAGAGACTCTTCCCTGTGTCCTAAACGTTGTGGAGAGAAGGGGTCACTGATTCACCCGATGTGGCGATGCCCCAAGTTGCACCGTTACTGGGGTGGTGTAACTGAGGTAATTTCCTCAGTTTTTCAAATTAGGGTCCCCTTGGACCCCTTGATATGCATCTTGGGAGCTGTAGATGAAGAAAGATACCCCCCCTATTAATATAGCAGTGACCAGATTGCTGTACCTGGCTCGTAAGATGGTGGCCAGATTCTGGTTATCTTTAAATGTTCCAACCAAAAAACAATGGGTGGAGCAGGTCAATTATATCCTTATTAGGGAACATTCAACATATCAGCATACAAATGCATTTTGGAAATTTAGTTCCATATGACACCCCTGGACTGGCACCCCCACAACGGATTATGCACAGATTGCTAGAGGTATAGAATGTATTGATCAACAGGTGTGAAGTGGAAATCTTCTTTTTCTATTTTCCATATACCTTAATGTGACAGGATAGTGGGTGTATTCATATTTGGTCCCAATGAAACTGTACCTATTTGTTTGAGTAAACCGCGAGCAAAGTTGTTGGTTTGATGGCCAGTTGGTCATCTGTTTGCAGTGTTGGGTTGGAGAGTCTTGTCTCTCTTACACAACACGGTTCTTCTTTTCTATATTTGTACAAAAATCTTTTTTGACGCCACTGTTGTAATGATTTCTATTTGCACAATGCACACTTGGCCATGATAACATTTATGTTTTTTGATGTTACAATTTATACTGTGTCATTTTTAATGATTTGATGCATGATATGTATTGTGTCTATTGTGGCTCAATAAACAAATTTTCTAATTTAAAACAAGGAAGGGCCGTTTATCGGTTCTTCTCGCCTCACACTGATCAGCAACATCTCCCCACAGAGAAGATGTGAAAAGGTAATCAGGGCACTGATCATCGGTGCCCTGATTACAATTCAGCCCCAGCAGTGTCCATTAGTGATCCCACACTGTGCCCACCAGTGACACCAGTCTGTGCCCATCAGTGACACCAGTCTGTGCCTATCAGTGACACCACCAGCCTGTGCCCATCAGTGAGGCCAATATGTGCCAATCAGTTATGCCAATCAGTTCTGCTTTTCAGTGCCCATCAATGCCTGCCCATCAGTGCCGCCCATCAGTGCTCATCGGTGCTAATCAGTGCCACCCATCAGTGACCATCAGTGCTGCCTATCAGTGCTCATCAGTGCCGCCTATCAGTACCCATCAGTGCTGTATATCAGTGCCACCTATCAATGTCCATCAGTGCTGCACATTAGTGCCTTTTCAATAGTGCCATCTCATCAGTGCCACCACATCGGTGCGGCCTCATCAGTGCCACCTCATCAGTGCCCATCTGTGCAGCCTGTAAGTGCCCATCAGTGCAGTCTCATCAGCGCACATCAGTGAAGGATAAAAGTTACTTATTTACAACATTTTCTGACAGAAAGTAAGAAAAACTTTTTTTTTCAAATTTTTGGGGTTTTTTTTGTTTTTTTTAGCAAAAAAAAACAAAAAACAGTGGTGATTAAATACCACCAAAGGAAAGCTCTGTTTGTGTGAAGAAAATTATTACAAATGTATTTGGGTACAGTTTTGCATGACCGCGCAATTGTCATTAAAATGCGACATCCGTGAAAGCTGAAAAATGGCCTGAGCAGGAAGGGGGTGAAAGTGCACTAATTGAAGTAGTTAAAGGTAAAGGCAGGAGTTTGGTTATGACAAAGATTATGAAAATACTCCTAAAAGTGTCAAGAATATTTGACATAAACTTGCATTTGTATTTTTTCTTTTCTTTGTAAAACTGCTGCAAGCATTTTATATTGTACTTATTGTATTTAGTGAATATAACATCCTAGAGCTTTTAAATTGTTTCTAAAGTCATTTTTTTAAATTAAAATATTAAACATGTCATACTTACCTGCTCTGTGCAACGGTATTGCACAGAGCAGCCCTGAACCTTTTCTTCTCGTGTCCCCTGCTAGCACTCTGTGCTCTTTCTCTTCTGTGTCTGCACCCTTAGCAAACCTTTTGCTTTGGAGGCAGATGTGTGGGCTCAATCCCGAGCCGGCTGTATGAGTCCATTGACACACAAAGCGTGACTTGGCTCTTCCACTGATTCTTCCCGTTGCTGTTTCTGTTTCTGTAAGTAGATGAAAAGAGGAGAGAAGAGATGCAGCCATGCACAGCTCTGGATTGATTGAGGACTTAAGTAAGTATTTAGGGTGGGAGGGCACAGCAAGTTGTAAACGTTTTTTTTCACCCCAATGCAGGGAATTAATTAATTAATTAATTAATTTAAACTAGAACCACTTTAAACAATTTGTGAAAATGACATGAATATAAAAAAATCTTTATCTTTCAACCCATTATTATTTTTTGGTACCCTAAATTCCCATTCTTCATACTTTTGTTGGCTAATAAAAATCTTTAGTATATTGTCTCAGGAGTCTATTCACAAATGTTTTCACACAAGATTCACACGTCTTTCACTCAGGGTTCACATACTGTCCAGTTAAATTCAATCTTTACCAATTCCCATCCAGCCACAGCATTAAAACCACCAGAAGGGACAATCATTATGGTGCAGGAGAGCATAATATATATATATATATATATATATATATATATATATATATATATATATATATATATATATATACACAGTATATATAGCCTCCCATCTCCCACATTGGCCACTCATGCGCAGCTCCTAGAATGTGCAGGGGCACTCTCATAAATGCTGTGTCCCTAGCACAAAGTGGATTAAAGAGCAGGGTACAGGGCCATTGAATTAGGCACTGTGCAATGTGAAAGTTATTACTAATCACATCGATGAGCAGATCAAAACTGAGCTAAAGTGTACTGACCATGTGAAATATATAAAATGTATAAATATAAGCAGAATTTATAAAAAGAATAAGATTACACTCACAACTGCAATAAGAAGCAAGCTTACAAGAAAAACTGCCAATAGGATCACTGAAAGTTCACTCAGCTTACCCAGATCATCAGTGATCAGCATTCAGTCCATTTACTAGGTGGTTCACTGACTTGTCCAAGCAACACAACATTGTGGAGTTGAAATGTCACTGGGGAGTGATTGCTAGTTTTTTTTTTTTTAAATCAAACAAGTTTTATTGAGTAACTGGTGCATACATAATATGATTACTTTGGCACATGAACATTGTAACAATACAATAATTGCTGTGACTTAAATATAAATGTTATTGAGTACAAAAATACTTGACGTGTGATGATATTCAGGGTATATATATATATATATATGGTTTATATAAACTACACATCCATACTCACATCCATTAAATCTCTCTGTGCCTATATAATTACATTAGATACAGGTAGAAGATTCTTGAAGCCAATGATCCCATATCTTATTGTACTTGGCAGGGCAACCTCTAATAATATATATGCATTTCTTATACGGTAATGTATTATTTATTTCCACCATTTTTTGGCTATAACCTTTCTTGCTGCAAAGAGTATTTCATGTAGAAAGGTTTTTGTGTATTTGTCAGTTGTGTCTGGAACTATACCCAGAAGGCATTGTTTTGGGTCTAGAGCTAGAGGTGAGCCCATTGTGTCGTGTAGGAATGTCACTATTTGTTCCCACAAGCCTTATCTTAGGGCATGTCCATAGCAAATGGAAAAAAGTGCCAGTCTCTCTCCCGCACATCTGGCATGTGGTGGGTTGTGTACGTTTATATCTTTCCACTTTAAGGGGTGTAAGATAAGCTCTGTGGAGAATGTATAGCTGCGTCAGTCAGTCGGATAGTTTGGGAGACACAGCTTTGCATGACTCCAATGCCTCCTCCCACTCCTCATCCTCCACTGGTCCCAACTCTCTCTCCCATCTTGGTTTGAGATCATATGCTATTTTGGTAGATACAGGGGTTAAGAGCATGTTATAAAAAGCTGAGATCAATTTATGAGAGTCTGTGCTCTTAATTACGGCTATAAGAACATTAGGTGTGGGACTTGGGGGGGGAGTCAGGGAATTGTGATTTTAGCGCATGACGGACTTGTAGAAATCTAAAGAACATCTGGTTCTGAATTGTAAATTCCTCTTTAAGTGAATCAAAGGTGGGAATCCCAGATCCTTTCCGGGTTTGGGGATAAGGACTATTGTTGCCTCTGTCATAGATGGGGGTAGAGTCCCAGTTTCAAAGAGATGATTGTACAACTTTAATAGTTTAGGGGTTAGTATTTCACTAAATTGGGAGTAAAACTCTATTGGGAGTCCGTCCGATCCTGCGGATTTAGACCTAGCAAAGCTAGCCTTCACAGTTGTTATTTCATCTGTAGTAAGTGGTGCTTCTAGTAGTTCTATTTGTTCTTCTGTCAGTTGTGGGAAAATCACATTTTCAAGAAACAGGGACATAGATTGAGTCTCAGTGGGGGCTGTCGTTGTGTATAAGTCAGCAAAAAAATCCCTGAACATAGAGGTTACTCTAGGCGGGTCTGTGATTTGTTGTCCTCCGGGGCCATGTAATGTGATAACCCCCGGAGGTCTATCCTCACTATGTACTAGTTATGCCAGTAACTTGCCTGCTTTTTCCCCATGTTCAAACATTTTCTGTTTGGAGAAAAACATTTTTTGTCTGGCTTTCTGGTACTGTAACTGGTTAACTACTCTAGTCTGTAGTTTAAGTAGATCTGCATTTGTGGGAGTCGGGGTGGAGGCATAAACTCTTTCAGCTGAAGACAGATCCTCCAGCGCCTTACCGAGGGCACTGGAGGAGTCTGCCTTAATTTTATTAATAGCAGTTAATAATGTGTGTCGAGCAAATAACTTGAAGGAATCCCATACTGCAGATGGTGATGCTGATTTGTCATTTTCCACAAAGTACATTCTCCATTTATCAATAAGCTCGCCATCTTCAGGTAGGAGAGAGAGCCAAAATGGGTTCAAACGCCATGACCGTAGTGGTTTTGCTATTGGAACACTTAATGTAATCCAATAGGGACTATGGTCTGAAAGTATTCTAGGGCAAAACATAACCTCTGATAGTCTTGGCGTTAATCTGCGGGAGATGAGTATAAAATCTATATGGGACATGGAACCATGAGAGGGCGAAAAGCATGAGTATGACCTGGCCTGTGGGAACTTGTGGCGCCATGTGTCTATTAAGTGGAAGGTGGAAATAAGTTTAGAGAACCTAGTCTCAGTGGAAGTGCTACGGGTGGGCGAAGTCAGTTGGAGCCTGTCTAGAGTCGGATTTAGTGTGACATTAAAGTCACCTAGCCAAACCGCAGCTATAGTCGGATGGCAGCCATGATCGATAGTCCCTCCTTAACTATGGAGACATTAAATGGGGGTGGTATATAAAAGGCCATTATAAGTAGAGGTTCTCCATATACTTTAGCATGGATAAAGACATAGCGTCCTAGCGGGTCAGTGGATAACTCACACAACTCAAAATGTACCGATTTGGCTATTAATACTGAGACTCCCCTGGAATGGGATGTATGGGTAGAATGATATGCCCATTCAACCCATGGCCTGCGTAGTGCCATCTGGACACTCCCTTCAACATGCGTCTCCACTAATGCTACTATATCAGCATGTTGCTTCTTTAGGAATGTGAAGACTGCTGCGCGCTTAAACTTCTCGAGCAGGCCCCTCACATTCCATGTGAGAAACTTCAGAGATGCCATAGACAAAACCTTTTAATCTCTAATAAAACATTAATGTTAAACAATTTACTCTCAATGCGTAAGGCACATATATTTCTAGTATTCTGACATAGCTGCATCAATCGTGTATCGCACGACATATATGTACAATCACATGGAACTGACATTTGAAATGTTACCTGTTTTCTATGATGAGTATGCACATTCAAGTTTAACCAAACTATAAACAAATGAACTCCCACCCCCCTCCCTGCCCTACACTGACCCCAACTGGTGTGGGCATAATCCCTTAACTTATATCGAACTGGGAAACATTCCATCTTCCTGGTTACAAGTAGAATGCAAAACATTTGGGTAAGTCCTCAGAGACTAAGTAGAACGAGGGGTATCATCCATATCACTTGTAGAAGGTATGATGTGGTCTCCCGATCCTCTTGCTTCCAGTTAACTGCAACAAATAAGTTCCAGAAGGAATTCCAGTGCTCATGGTGCTGCTTCCCAGGACTGTGTGGGGTAAAGTCTCGCTGCACGATGCATGTTGTCTGTAGGACTTCTGTCTCTACGGAGCCCCGGAGGGTAAGTTGACTCTTGTACTGTAGAAATCAAGGATTTGTGCTTCATACTGGCGCTGGTTTGAGAACAGTTTTTGGTCGCTGTCACATAGTTGGTGGGACTAAATTAATCGGCTCTTTCAGGATTAGCTCGTCGTTCCAACCAGGAGATCACTTCCTCTGGATCCTCAAAGAAGATCGCACGACCTTCATGTTCTATTCTGAGGCAGGCAGGAAAAAGCATAGAATATTTGTATTGTAGGTTGCTTAGCCTACGTTTGGCCTCCATGAAACTCTGTTGACGGCGTTGCACCTCTGCGGAGAAGTCTGGGAAAATAGCCACTTTAACATTTTCTACGGGGATATTACCTTTCTCCCTCGCCATTCTTAGAGCTGTATCTCAATCCTTGTAGTTAAGGAGTTTAGCTATAAATGTGCGAGGAAGAGCTCCCTGTGGGGGGGGGGGGTCTTGCTGGCATGCGATGTGCCCGCTCCACCGTAAACATGGGGGAGAAGACTTCTCTCCCATAGGCGTTGATCAAAAGTTGTTCCAAAAATGTGAGCTTTTGAAAGTCCTGCCTAATAAGGGATATGTCCATCTTGACTTCCTCAATTTGTGCAGTGAGAGACGTTCTGCAAAAGGTGATTGCTTCAAGGAGTTTGTCAGTGTCACTCGCTGTTCGTTCTCCCCCTCCAGCTTTCTCAGAAGTTCCATCTTCCTCCATGTCCTCTTTGTCTTGTCGGCGGTACTGATCAAGTTTTGCCACCGCTGCCTTCTGTGCTTTGGTTGGTGACATGCTATGAGGGTCTGGGGTATCACCCAGCAAGTCCCCAAGCTTGTGTTGGCAGAGTTAATTGCCTGCTGATCAGGGGAGAATGCTGTCTAGGGTCTCAAGGTTACCAGTGTATTCGGGATCAAAGACTGTGCTTAAATAGCAGGCATGCGAGATGTTGCTTCTCCACTTGGGGTGCTGGCAGTCTGGGGCTGTAGTGGGCAATATAAACGGACCCCAATAAAAGCTGTTCACAGTGGGACTAAAGGGCCGCAGGCCATAGATGTAATACAGTCTGGAGGAGCAGGTGTGCTAAAATGGCCGCCGGTCCCCACATGCAGGCCTAGTCCACAACTCAGCCCGAATATGGTCGCCGCTTCTACTGGGTTACTGAGGGCCAGGGGGGCTATGTATATCAGGATAAATGTGATCCAGCTCCCCTAGGATGTTTTCCAGCAGCTGAGCAGCCGTTTGGCAAAGCTATCTCAGAATAGATCTGGAGTAAAGGAGGACCAAGATGGCCGCGGACCTCCGGGTGTAGGCCGAAGCCGCGGACTTGCCTGATTTTGGCCTCCGTTCGAGCCTCCGTGTGTCCGATCACTTCAGAAATTGATTCTGGGGGTTACAGGTGTCCCAGGTAGGGTGATCCAGCCAGTGGATTAGTACAAGCAGTCCAGGATTAATCGCAAAAGGAGTAATGGACGGAGTTCAGGATACACACGTCCTATTCCATGCTGTGTCAGGCCACGCCCCCGATTGCTAGTTTTAATCAGAAGACAATTCATGTTTTTTACCTGTGGGGTTTGTTAACTGCTGAATCTGATTTAATTGACTCTGGCACTCAGTGGCCTATTTAAAGCACTACAAGATCATTGTTGAGCGCTAGGGATGAGCTTGATGTTCGGGTCGAACATAAGTTTGACTCGAACATCGGGTGTTCACTGAACAGCGAACATTATGGGGCGTTTGAGCATCGAGGAACGCCCCATAATGCACTGCGAGATCGCAGTGCATTGCTGTATGATGATTGGCCAAAGCATGTTCCTGACCTGTATGCTTTGGCCAATTGCACGCTTTGCTGAGAGAGCCATAATTGGCCAAAGGCAGAGTGCCTTTGGCCAATCGTGGCTCAGGGGGATTAAGTCCATGTCCCCCACACTATATAAGGCTGCTTACATGGCAGCCGTGTGTAGTATTGTTGGCGTGGACAGAGAGATAGCATGAGTTAGATTAAGCAGGCAGGTTATTCAGTTAGTGGCAGTGTATTTGGTATATATATATATATATATATATATATATATATATATATACAGTCAGTCTAGTATATATATATGTATATATATATATATATATATATATATATATATATATATATATATATATATATATATATATATATATATATATATATATACTCTGCATTTAGCATCGATTATAAATTCAGTGTTTACTCGATATTCAGTCAGTGCAGGCAGTGTATTAATATATATATATAAATATACAGTGTTATAAATATATATATATATATATATATATATATATATATATATATATGTATGTATATATATATATATATATATATATATATATATATATATATATATATATATACTCTGCATTTATCTACATATACAAACATTGGCAGCACTATAAAAAAATACCAGAAAAAACTAGTAATCATGCAGTGAAATCAAAGTAGTGCATATTAGTCCATAATCTATTGCAGATTGTCCAAGGTAGGTTCGATTCCTGCTTGCGGGATGATAGACTGTCACCAACACCACCACACGTGAAGAAGCAGGGGGGTACTCACATCCCCCTTTAAACTCTTACCAGATCTGATAATGATATAGGCAGATAAAACACATGGTTTTGATATCCTTATATCCAATCTCACAGGTTAGACTGCATCAGAGGGTGTAAGTCACGATAGGCTCATTTCAAATCTTATATGTGGTTGATTGTTGAGCACCAGACAGAACCTTGGTGATGTCTCCTGCTGGGTAATGATGCGGAGTCCAGGCTGCGGCTCCCACTGAGGACAGACATTGCTAAAATATTAATATCAATTTTAAATGAATGTATGCATTTTTTTGTTTTTATTTAGATTGAACCAGTTCCCGACCACCGCACACCGATGTATGTGGGCAGAATGGCATGGGTGGGCAAATGGGCGTACCTGTGCGCCC
The DNA here is from genome assembly GCF_042186555.1 of Aquarana catesbeiana. NCBI lineage: Eukaryota > Metazoa > Chordata > Amphibia > Anura > Ranidae > Aquarana > Aquarana catesbeiana. The sequence goes on along the minus strand of NC_133325.1, from coordinate 216,843,546 downwards.
CGCCCATGGGCAGTCGGGTTCATTAGGGGAGCGATCAGTCCCCAGGGCCAGACCAATGATTTATGGTCTGGACCTGGCGATCGCTCCCAACGAATGAAAAGCTTCCCCTGCCTGTGTAAATGTAAACACAGACAGGAGGAAGTGATGTCATCTCTCCTCGTGGAGTCTTTTCGATTCCAGTGAGAGAGAGAAGACATCTAACCGTGAGTTGCACCAACAGTACACTGACATCAGCACACATAGGTACACTTTCCACCCCTGATCACCCCCTGATCATCCCCCCCCCCCCAGTTAACCCTTTCACTCCCTGTCACTATGTCACCAATTGCAGTTTTCAGATTTTTCACTGATCACTGCATTGCTGTTATTTGTGACTGAAATAACTGTTAGGGCTGTTGGTATTAGCCCCTGTTAGGTCTAGGTTACCCCACTAAACACCCCTAATAAAGGTTTAACCCCCTGATCGCCCCCAGTTAACCTTTTCATCCACTGTAGCCAGTGTCACTAATTGATCGCCATATTTGTGTCACTGGTGACACTAGTTGGCCAGTTAGGTGATTAGTTTCACTGTCAGGTTTTTATAGCATCAGGTACCCCCATATATACTACCCAATAAAGGTTTTAACCCCCTGGTTAACCCTTTCATCCCCTGTCACCAGTGTCACTAATCGATCGCCGTATTTTTGTCACTGGTGACGCTAGTTAGCCAGTTAGTTCCACCGTCAGGTTTTTATAGCCTCAGGTACCCCCATATATTACCTAATAAAAGTTTTAACCCCCTGATGGCCCCCTGGTTAACCCTTTCACCCCCTGTCACCAGTGATCACCGTATTAGTGTTACGGGAGATGCTGGTTAGTTAGTTTGCTTTTTATAGTATCAGGACACCCGCCGTATACTACCCAATAAAGGTTTAACCCCCTGATCACCCAGCGGGTGATATAAGTTAGGTTTTAGCATCAGTTAGGGTCTGCGTCACCCCAGGCAGCATCAGATTAGTGCCAGTAGCGCTAACACCCACAAATCCACCATACGCCTCCCTTAATAGTATAGTGTCTTAGCAGATCGATATCTGATCTGATCAGATCTATACTAGTGTCCCCAGCAGTTTAGGGTTCCCAAAAACACAGTGTTAGCAGGATCAGCCCAGATAGCTGCTAGCACCTGCGTTTAGCCCTTCCACCCAGCCTAGCCCAGCCCACCCAAGTGCAGTATCAATCGATCACTGTAACTTACAAAACACAACACACATAACTGCAGCATTCGCAGAGTCAGGCCTGATCCCTGTGAATGCTAACAGTTTTTTTGGTAGCATCTGAATCAGTTGCTAACAGTCAGGAGCTTTTTTACCTGTGAGTCTCACTAGTGTACCAGTAAATTTTGAGACCAAAATGTCAAATCGAAGGTACACTAGTGAAGAGGCCTACACATTTCTGAGCATGACAGATAGTGAAGAGGAAGCCACTCATCTGTCAGATTCAAGCTCAGAATACGAACCTGTAGACAGCAGTGGCACCCTGACAGATAGCTCTGATGACGGAGTTGTGGTCCCTGTCAAGGTCAGGTGTACCAGACCCCGTTCTTCTGCTGTCGTTGAGGTGCAAGAACCACAGGTCCCTCATATGGAGCAGAGAGCCAGTACTAGCACCGCTCATCCTTCTGGTGAACTGACAAGCTCCAGCAGCCTATTACACCCTGGTCGTACATCCAGCACTGCAGTATCATGTGGTGAGTCCCATAGGTGCAGTTCAAGCTGGCGAGGTGGCTAGCACGAGTAGAGTCCTCTAGCCACCAAGTAGGCAAAGACAGGCCCATGGAGTCCATAGTGCCCTTCCTGCTGCATTCACCAATCCTAATTGGGAACCCACCACTTCTGCAGCACCCGTACTTCCCCCATTCACTGACCAACCCGGAATTCAGGTGGAAACAGTTGATTTTACGTCACTTGATTTTTATTTGCTGTTTTTCACCGAAGATCTCTATAGATATATTGTGGACCAAAGCAATTTGTATGCTGGTCAATTCATTGCCGCTAATCCCCATTTGATCCTTGCCAGAGATTGGAAACCAATTACGGTTTCCGAATTTAAGACCTTTCTGGGCCTATCCCTCCTCATGGGCATAACCAAAAAGAGTGAGTTGCGGTCATTTTGGTCCACTGACCCAATTTACCATATGCCCATGTTCTATGCATCCATGACCAGGGCACGATACGAGCAGATCTTGCGGTTCATGCACTTCAACTTCAGTGAAGTCTGTCGTCCTCAGGGTGACCCTCAATTTGATTGGCTCGACAAAATTCGGCCCCTCGTAAACCACTTCAACCAACGTTTTGCAGCCTTGTTTACCACTTGTATGTGGACAATTATTAAACGAGCGTGCCACTTTTTAGTAACTTGTTTAAACACCAAATTGGTGCATGTGGCACCATGCGATCTAATCACTGGGGTTTAGCCCAGCGGCTTGTAGATTCCCATTTTAGGCTGGGGGAGAAAGCCTGCTTGAGATGTAATAATTTGCTCACTGTGAAGTGGAGGGATAATAAGAATGTTTTTGTTCTGTCCTCCCTTCATGCAGACACGATGGTCTAAATTTCTATGGTGATTGGTGTTGTGGAGAAACCCCTCTGTGTCCATGAATATAACCTTAATATGGGAGGGGTGGACCTCAATGACCAGTTGTTGGTGCCGTACCTAATTGCCCGTAAGGCCAGACACTGGTACTAAAAAGTGTCTGTATATTTATTCCAATGGGCTCTGCTGAATGCTTTTGTGCTATACAAAGCTTCAGGATGAACTGGATCCTTCCTTAAATTCCAGGAAGAGATCATCACAGCCCTTCTGTTTCCAGACGGTGCTGTGGCCCAACTTCCCAATCCAAATACAGTAAGCATGAGAGGCATTTTCTGCATGTCCTCTCTGGTACCCCTACCCAAAGAAACCCCCAAAGAAGATATCATGTCTGTAGAAAGCGCGGATATAGACATGAAACCTGCTTTTATTGTCCATCCTGTCCTGACCAACCTGGTCTTTGCATTGGTGACTGTTTCGAACGTTACCATACAGTAGTTGAGTATTAGCTAACTGCCCATAAGGCCAGACGCTGGTACAAAAAAGTGTCTGTATATTTATTTCAATTGGCTCTGCTGAATGCTTTTGTGCTATACAAATTATTAAATTCCAGGAAGAGAACATCACAGCCCTTCTGTGCTGTGGCCCAACTTCCAAACGCAAATGCAGTAAGCCGGCTGTAAGCTGTATGGGAGGCATTTTCCTTATGTCCTCCCTGGTACCCCTACCCAACAAGCCCCCCAAAGAAAATGTTGTGTCTGTAGAAAGTGCGGATATAGGCATGACACCCACTATTATTGTCCCTCCTGTCCTGACCATCCTGGTCTTTGCATTGGTGAATGTTTTGAACCACTAGTGGAGTTTTAGCGTAGGGTACAGCACTGCACAGACTAGGACACACATTCACAGGGTCTCCAAAGATGCTATCGCATTTTGGGAGACCTATACCTGCAACCAAACCATTACAACTGTTACAGTTACAAAAAAAGTGTAAAAAAAAAAAAGTTAAAAAAAAATATAAAATAAAAAAAAAAATAGTCGTTTTATTGTTCTTTCTCTCTATTCTCTCTCTATTGTTCTGCTCTTTTTTACTGTATTCTACAATGCAATATTTTATTGTTACTATGTTTTATCATGTCTGCTTTTCAGGTATGTAATTATTTTATACTTTACTGTTTACTGTGTTTTATTGTTAACCATTTTTTTGTTTTCAGGTACGCCATTCAGCTGCAGCATGGGTTTATTTATCTTGACAGCAACAGCGTTTGCTCCCACAATATGTAAAGCCGTGACTCCAGCACTGTCGGAGGTGATTTCACCACCACAGTTAAAAAAAAGAGCATATATGCTGAAGCATGGGGGCTGGGGTGGAGGAGCCATTTGCTCCTAACATTAGGGGCGGAGGCCCCTATGCTTTGGCATATATTTTTTAGGCACAGATTGTGTTAAAATGTTTTTTATTTTTAATATGTTTTATTGTATTTGCTTTGCAGATATGGTAAGTTTTACTGTTATACTGTAATGTTACTTTGTTTTATTGTTAACCATCATTTGCTTAGCAGGTACGCCATTCAGCTGCAGCACTGATTTATTTATCTTGAAAGCAACAGAGTTTGCTCCCACGCTACATAAATCAGAGACTCCAGCGATGTAGGAGGTGATTTCACCACCACAGTTAAAGGAAAATGGTGCCCGTATGCCCATCATTAGAAATGGGTGGATGAAGGGTGGTATTCTAATGGTGGGCATGCCTACCAATCAATCTGATTTTTTTTGTTCAGCCCACAGTCTGCATGGAAAAAATAACATTACAATGTATGCCCAACAAGGACCAGCAATGTAGTGGTATGTTGCTGGACTTTGAGTGGTTATACCAGAATGATGCCTGCAGGTTTAGGTATCATCTTGGTATCATTCTTTTCAGCCAGCGGTCGGATTTCATGTAAAAGCAATCCTAGTGGCTAATTAGCCTCTAGACTGCTTTTATAAGCAGTGGGAGGGAACGTCCCCCCCACCATCTTCCATGGTTTTCTCTGGCTCTCCTGTCCCAACAGGGAACCCGGGAATGCAGTCGGTGGTTCCGCCAGCTGACCATAGAGCTGACCAGAGACCAAAATGGCTCAAATAATCTCTATGGCCTAAGAAACCAGAAGCTACATGCATTTCATGACTTAGGTTTCGCTGGATATAAACAGTGCCATTGGGAAATTGGCAAAGCATTTTATCACACCAATCTTGGTGTGGTCAGATGCTTTGAGGGCAGAGGAGAGTTCTAGGGTCTAATAGACTCCATTTTTTTCAAAAAAGAGTACATTACCTATTGCTATAATATTGCTATAATAGGGGGTATTTATATTCCCTGAGATAACAATAAAAATGATAAAAAACATGAAAGGAACAGTTTAACAATATAATAAAAAAGCAAAATAAATAATTAAAAAAAAGCACCCCTGTCCCCCCGTGTTTACACGCAAAGGCAAACGCAAGCGTCTGTCTGGTGTCATATGTAAACAGCAATTGCACCATGCATGTGAGGTATCACCACAAAAGTCAGATCGAGGGCAGTAATTTTAGCAGTAGACCTCCTCTGTAAATCTAAAATTGTAACCTGTAAAGGCTTTTAAAGGCTTTTAAATATGTATTCAGTTTGTCGCCGCTGCACGCTTGTGCACAATTTTAAAACATGTTGTGTTTGGTACCCATGTACTCAGCATAAGATCATCTTTTTTTATTTCATCAAACATTTGGGCAATATAGTGTGTTTTAGTGCATTAAAATTTTAAAAAGTGTGTTTTTTTCCCAAAAATTTAGTTTGAAAAATCGCTGCTCAAATACTGTGTGAAAAAAAATTGCAACACCTACCATTTTAATCTGTAGGGCCTTTGCTTTAAAAAAATATATAATGTTTGGGGGTTCAAAGTAATTTTCTTGCAAAAAAATAATATTTTTCATGTAAACAAAAAGTGTCAGAAAGGGCTCTGTCTTCAAGTGGTTAGAAGAGTGGGTGATGTGTGACATAAGCTTCTAAATGTTGTGCATAAAATGCCAGGACAGTTCAAACCCCCCCAAAAGACCCCCCTTTCGAAAGTAGACACCCCAAGCTATTTGCTAATAGGCATGTTGAGTCAATGGAATATTTTATATTTTGCCACAAGTTTTGGGAAAATTACACTTATTTATCTATTTATTTATTTTTTGCACAAAGTTGTCACTAAATGATACATTGTTCAAACCTAGCATGGTTACATGTGGAATTACACCCAAAAATACATTCTACTGCTTCTCCTGAGTACAGGGATGCCTCATGTGTGAGACTTTTTGGGAGCCTAGCCACGTACAGGATCCCGAAAACCAAGCACCACCTTCAGGATTTCTAAGGGTGTAAATTTTTGATTTCACTCCTCACTACCTATCACAGTTTTGAAGGCCATAAAATGGCAAGATAGCACAACCCCCCCAAATGACCCCATTTTGGAAAGTAGACACCCCAAGATATTTGATGAGAGGCATGTTGAGTCCATGGAATATTTTATATTTTGGCACAAGTTGTGGGAAATTTTTTTTTTTTTGCACAAAGTTGTCACTAAATGATCTATTGCTCAAACATGCCATGGGCATATGTGAAATTACACCCCAAATTACATTCCGCTACTTCTCCTGAGTATGGGGATACTACATGTGTGAAACTTTTTTGGAGCCTAGCCGTGTACAAGACCCCGAAAACCACCGCCTTCAAGCTTTTTAAGGGCGTAAAATGGTGATTCCACTTCCTCACTATCTATCACAGTTTCGGAGGTCATGAAATGACAAGATAGCACAAAACCCCCCAAATGACCCCATTTTGGAAAGAAGACACTTCAAGTTTTTTGATGAGAGGCATGTTGTGTCCATGGAATATTTTATATTTTTCCACAAGTTTTGGGAAAATTACAATTTTTTTTTACACAAAGTTGCCACTAAATGATATATTGTTCAAACATGGCATGGTTATATGTGGAATTACACCGCAAAATACATTCTGCTGCTACTCCTGTGTATAGGGATACCACATGTGTGAGACTTTTTGGGAGCCTAGCCGCATACAGGACCCCAAAAACCAAGCAAAATCAGGCTTTCTAAAGGCTTAAAATTGTGATTTTACTCCTCACTACCTATCACAGTTATGGACCCCCTGAAATGTCTAGATAGCACAACCCCCCAAAATGACCCCATTTTGTAAAGTATACACCCCAAGGTATTTGCTAAGAGGCATGGTGAGTATTTTGCAGATCTCATTTATTTTTGAAAATGAAGAAAGTAAAGAAAACATTTTTTTCCTTTTTTCAATTTTCAAAACTTTTTAACAAAAAACGAGATCTGCAAAATACTCAACATGCCTCTCAGCAGATAACTTGGCCTCCAAAACTGTGATAGGCAGTGAGGAGTGAAATAAAAAATGTATGCCCTTAGAAAGCCTGAATGTGGGGATTGGTTTTCGGGGTCCTGTATGCGGTTAGACTGCCAAAAAGTTCCAAAAATGGGCTCAACATCCCTCTCAGAAATTTCCTTGGGGTGTCTACTTTCCAAAATGGGGTCATTTAGGTGGGGTTGTACTGCCCTGCCATTTTAGAACCTCAAGAAATGAGATAGGTAGTCATAATCTAAAAGCTGCGTAAATTCCAGAAAATATACCCTAGTTTATAGACGCTATAACTTTTGCGCAACCCAATAAATATACACTTATTGACATTTTTTTGCCAAAGACATGTGCCTGAATAAATTTTAGCATAAATGTATGACTAAAATTGAGTTTATTACATTTTTTTTATAACAAAAAGTAGAAAATATAATTTTTTTCAAATTTTCAATCTTTTTCTGTTTATATATCACAAAAAATAAGAATCGCAGAGGCAATCAAATACCATCAAAAGAAAGCTCTATTTGTGTGAAAAAAAGGACGCAAATTTTGTTTGGGTACAGCATTGCATGACCGCACAATTACCAGTTAAAGCAGCGCAGTGCCAAATTGTAAAAAGTGCTCTGGTCATTAAGCAGCCAAATCCTGCGGGCTGAAGTGGTTACCATCTGTTATTTCAGCATTCTCTCTTCGGATTGATCAGGGAACATCTGAGCGACATCTGAAATTGACCACTTTATCTGAACCCGGGACCCAGGTGATCTGGGCTATCTGCTAACCACATCCTAGGATTCTGCTACGGCATTGGTCCCCTTTGTCTTCCCTGGATAAAGCCCCTGGCCTGGTAATTTGCCACAGGCTTACACAGCTTGCCTTACTGTAAGCACGCATTTTTTGTGGTGCTGACACTTTGGTTGCGGTGGAGGATTCATACCCTATCTATTTAAATAACCTATTCACACCTGGTTTATAAATTTTGTTCACGAATAGCTCTTTACTGAAGAAAAGTTTCATTTCTGATAAACTATATGTATATACTGTGATTTTGTTGGTTTCAACAATATTACCTTGATGAGCCTAATATTATTATCACCGTTGATTATTTATGTCATTGTTTCACCAATCACTTAGTTTTTTATATATTCCTTAGCGCTGCTACATTTTTTTCCTATTATATCTGAAGTGGTTAAAGTGGATGTAAACCCGAAATTTTTTTTTTATATCATACTGTAGAGTATAAGATTTCTTATCATTTGAGCCCAGTCTTGCCACACAGAGTTAATCCATCTCTGAGCAATCCTCTTTTATTGTTCAGTGAGAAAAATCTTGACAAACTGAGAAAAACTTTGTCAATACTCACCCTTGCTGTGAGTGACAGCCTAAGACACAGGCATTATTTTTTAATTCACTCCTTTCTTCAGCAGCTCTGCAAGGATTGGCTGTTCGACACCTCGGCATGATTTGGCATGCTGAAGTCATGTGGTTACTTTCCTGTCTTTTCACTGGATGTTAGAGATCATAGCAGAAGTTCAGCAGAAGTTCAGTGTTAGAAATAAACATGAGAAAATGCATATTGACAAGGAGTGTAGAGGTGGGCGGGGAGTCTACTGACATCACGACTCCACCCACCGAGCTCCAGACAACAGACCCACCCACAGAATATGCAGTTTTTCGGGTCTAATAACAGAGAGAAAGGAGACATTTGACAGGTAAAGGTACATGCAGGAGGCATGTATATCCTTATAGATAACCATTATGGCAGTAGCTTAGAAAGGATGACATTGGGTGCAGGGCACTGCTGACTCCCTGCTGACTTTTAAAAGTTTCTTGGTGTGGGCCTTTTTCAACACATATGCCACAGATCGCACTGTTGCTGTTTGCAACCTATGTAAAAACCGGATCAAGCATGGCCTGAACAGCAGCCACTTGGGCACCACATGCTTGACCAGACATATGACGACCTGCCGTGCAGACCATTGCCAACAGCGCTTGAAAGACCCACATCAAAGAAAAACCTCCATTCCTCTCAAAAACCTGCACTGAGAGGAAGAAAGGTATAGCAATATGTGTCCCAAGTACTTGCAGCCAATCTGCTAGCAGTACACCACCATCTGATTTTAGCAGGCACATTTCCCTACCCCAGTTGCTGAATCGTAAAAAGAAATTTGATACCAGACATCTACATGCACAGCGTCTAAATGCTAGTGTAGCGCTGGTAGATTTGCAATCTACCGCATGTTAGGTACATTTAGTAAATTGTGCGTTAGGAAGGTAAAGGTTTGCCTCTGTTCCAGCTTGGCTGATGTTGTGTGTGTTTCTGTGCTGACCGGTGGGTGTCGCTGTTGCCACTGGTCAGGGTTGGAAAGGCAACGTGTTGAAGCGAATAGATGCTCCTCTGTCCCGGAGGCATGCTCGGTGGAGGTGGTCCTCCGAGTTGCATTCTGGGCGAGGGTATTTATGGGACAGACGCCATATTTTGGGGTTTGTTTTACAGCCACCTGCTGGCCCTCCTGGCTGACAGGTATGCGTTAAGGAGCTACCTCGTGGTCCTCTGTTCGGGAGGCCCACGATACAGCAGCACAGGGGTGGGTCCAGAGGCTTGTCTGGAGCCTACCACCACGGCCGAGGAATGGTCCTGAGCTGTCGGTCCTGTGTGATGAAGCTGGACAGCCGAGGAGATCCCAGGGGAGGACCCATCTTGGAGAGATCATGCAGCGTGCTGGTCTATAGAGGGGCCTGGTAACTCGGTTGGAGGACGTATCCAAGAAGTAATTATACAGCACAGTGTTGCCGGCTCGGCTTAAAGGTTCAAGCACTGTGACTGACTTTCACTATAGATAAACCTATACATCCTGTGGCAGAGGATTGTACGGATTTTGTTCCAAACAAGTCTGTGGCAGAGACTTTGATTCGTGCTGCGTGCTGGCTGCTAGACCGGTGAGAGAGGCCTATCCAAACGAGCAAGGAGTGTGTCCCATGAGGGGAGCACATTTCAAATAGTATTTGAATGCTACCAGGACATTTTGTCAAGAGAACCCTACCAGAGAATATTTGAGTTTCTTCTGCAAGTTTCCTTTCTACCTCTTTCCTGCTACTTCCTAAGTTGTTTGTTTAATAAAGCATTGAAAACGTACTCCAGTGTTGGTGCGTGTGTTGTCCAGGAGTAAACTCAACGGAACCCTAGACCTGGTGCCAGTGAAAGAGAGGGAAGCAGAGTGAAGGTAACAGACCCGCTTAAACCAGCAGCTCCACCGTGAGTTAGTGCTACACTAACTTGGCCAAATTGTTAGCACTGCAACTGCTGCCTTTTCAGCTGGTAGACTCTGATGCCTTTTTTGAATTTGTGCAAGGTGCTGTACCTCAGTGGCAGGTTCCAAAATGCCATTCTTTTCACGGAAGGCCATTCTGGCTCTCTACCTGCATGTGGAAGGCAATGTTTTGGCCTCGTTGGACAGGATGGTCAGCAGTAAGGTTCATATTACCACTGACTCATGGTCCAGCAGACATGGGCAGAGACGTTACCTTTCCTTCACAGCGCTCTGGGTAACTCTGCTGGCAGCTGGGAAGGATGCAGGACAGGGTTCAGTGTTGTTGGAGCATGTTCTGCCTTCATGCCTCCAAAATTCTAGTGGTGATTTTGCCACATCTCTCTCCTCTACTCCCTCCTCTTCTTCTTCCTCTATTAGCTCTTCTGCAGATTTGTCATCTGAACCAGCGGTGCTACATAAGCGTTCAAGGGGCTACATAAGCAGTTAGGCTAAAAGAGGCCATGCAGTGCTTGAGTTGGTCTGCCTAGGGGACAGGAGCCACACTGGGGCAGAGATTCTGTCAGCTCTGCAGGGGCAGGCTCAGAGGTGATTGACGCCATGCCAGCTTCAGCCAGGAATGGTTGTATGCGACAATGGCACCAACCTTTTCTCCCCCCACCAACAGGGACACTTGACCCATGTTCCATGTTTGGCACACGTCCTGAATTTGGTGGTGAAGCGGTTCTTGAGCAGGTACCCAGGCTTACAGGATCTCCTGAGGCAGGCCAGAAAAGTCTGTGGTCATTTCTGCCGGTCATACAATGCCAATGCTCGGCTGGCTGACATTCAAAGGAAATGCAACCTGCCCACCGACCACCTCATTTGTGACATGTCCACCATATATATATACACAGTATATATATTGTGACAGGAAGCCAGGAAAAAATGACTGTATTGTGTCCAGGACAGGAGATATAATTGTCCCAGATTCAGGTCTGAGTACTCTAGGCTCTATAAAACTCCCAGGCTGCTTAGGGAGGATGCTATATTCTGGAACCAGGTCTCTGCGCAAGACATGCTCATCCAAGATAATGTGGTAAGATTACATGTCTCCATCATCCTGCTCTCTCCTCAGCATCTCTCTCCCCCACTCCCCCTATTTCTCTCTGTCATTTCTGTAGTCTGTGTGTGAACTGTGAAGCCAATCTCTCCCCCTGCCCCTCCCCTCTCCTCCTGCCTTGAATAATACTATTCTCTGCAGCTTTTACAGTGTTTGTAAAGAAACATCTATTAATTACTTTTATCCTCTTTGGTTTGCTGGTCTGCTGTGCAGGCACGTGTCCTCCCTCTGTCATCTTGCCTAGAAGGGAATCTCTTCCCCTTCCAATGTAGTCTCTTAGATTGGGAAGGGAAGCAGAGGGAGGACACATGACCGCATAGGAAACACACACACTGTATAAGGATGAACTCAGGCATGTTCGCAACCCAAACGTGCAGAACCCACCAGGAGGTCGGCACTGTACATCGCTAATCCCAGGCAGTGAGACATTTCCCAATCTCTGCAGCCGGGGATTGGGATAATGTCCCACTGCTTGCAATTAGTGCTATGCAGTGCCGACATCCTGGTGGGCTCTGCACTTGTGGGTTGCGAACACGCCGGTGCTCATCCTTAACACTGTACTAAACATGGACCTAAACCAGAGAGGATCAACATAAGTAATAGATATGACTTTACAACCACTTTAAGCCTGTGTGACTAAGGACTATGATTAATTCTGTGTGACAGTCGGGTGCCTGGGCAGTGGTACATTGCTCCAGGACCATTAGTTAGGATCCAGTGTTTGGAGTTAGCTGCCAGCGTGGCAAGGATTTACTTTGTGGTTTTGTTTTATTTTACTGTTCTGATTCCTATACTTTGTGGGCACAAACTTTTTAAATAAACCACACTTGTGCATTACCAAGATCCTGCTGTGTGCTGTGCCTTTTAAACTGTGCTGTGAATATATATATATATATATATATATATATATATATATATATATATATACAGTTGTGCTCAAAAGTTTGCATACCCTGGCTGAAATTGTAAAATTTTGGCATTAATATTGAAAATATGACTGATCATGCCAAAAAATTATATTTTATTTAAGGATAGCAATCTCATGAAGCCATTTATTATCATATCGTTTTTTGGATCCTTTTAAATCATAATGGTAACAGTAATCACCCAAAGAGCCCTGAAAAAAAGTTTGCATACCCTGGAATGTTTGGCCTTGGTACAGACAGAGAAGGTGGCACACACAGGTTAAAATAGCAATTAAAGGTTAATTTTTAAATCATAATGAGTGTCTGTGTATAAACAGTCAATGAGTTTGTTAGCTCTCAAATGGATGCACTAAGCAGGCTAGACACTGAGCCATGAAGAGGTAGAAAAGAACAATCAAAAGACCTGCGTAACAAGGTAATGAAACTTTGCAAAGATGGAAAAGGATATAAAAAGATATCTAAAGCCTTGAATATGCCAGTCAGTACTGTTTAATCACTTATTAAGAAGTGGAAAATTAGGGGCTATGCTGACCAAGGCAAAGGCACAGAAGATCTGATCCAAGAAGTTTATTTAACTAGCAGCTGCAGCTGATGAGCAGGAAATAAAGACCAGGTGAGTCACTGTGGAAGGAAGAGTCTTAGGTAATTAACCGACAGCTGAGCACAGAGCTCTGAGATGGAAGGGCTGAGCCCAGCCCTGACACTAATACCAGTAAAGTTAAAAAAAGAGCCTTGGATGCAGATGCCATCTGAACAAAATTAAAGCTAGTGTCAATCATTTTTGACTCCATCTACACAAGGGGTAGGAAAACTTAAAGAGGTGTAGATCTACCTGAACAACATAGGAGAAGTCAAAGATCACTGGGCACAGCATCGCCCAGTGTTGCCTCTTCACATCTAATGTAAACCATTAATTTCTGCACTACTGTGTCTCATATCACATGCATTGCACGGGAATTATGGTTTTAAATCAGGTGGTGAAGAGGCAACATATCACCACCTGCCAAACACACTTGGATCTCTTTTCAGAGCAGCAGCAGTGCCTGTTGCACTAGTGAATGAGCCCTTAATTGCATTCTGGAGAGGCAACCTTGGGATTCGTTCACACGTAAAGTTGAGGGGTGATAAAACCCAGTTTTACCGCTCCCAATCCCTACCCACTTTAGCTGCTAAGGCAGAAGCTAAAGGTGTACACATGCAGCAGCAGGAATTAAACCCCCTGTTGCTTTTGGATTTGTGCTACCATCTGCCAATTGCAACCCATTCAAGTAAATAGGGCCATTCTGCAAGCGCACCGCAGCTGCATGCTTCTGTGTCCAAGGGGTTAAAGCAGGTGGTGAGAAAGCAACACAATGTTGCCTGCTTTAATCCCTTGTACTGTACAAGGTTGCAGAGTGGCCTCATTCACTTGAATAGGTCATGCTTGGCAGGTGCAACACCCACCAAGCATGACAGGGCATATAACTCCTGCTGCAGCTGCAACAAGTGTACACCCCTGGCCACTGCAGATAAAGGGGGTGCAGTTGGGGCGGGGGGGTGATAAAAAACATGTTTCATCTATGGGGTTTTACCACCTCTTAAACTGCACATGGAAATGAACCCTTACTGTTCTAAGCCCCCTAAAAGGCTGCTTTCACACTGCTGTGCTGTGGTTTATCTGCACCGCGGGTGCAGCGTGCATTTGCAACTTTCCTGGGTTAGCTGCGCTTTGCCATAGGCTGCAGTTGTGGTGCACCTTATATCCTGCAGGTGTGGTGCACCTTCCTGACTTGCCAGGCTGTATGCTCAGATAAGGGTCTGGTATGGACTGGGGACCTATGCATTTTTTTCTTTCTTTATTTTTTAAATAGCCGGGTTCCGGCAATTGAAAAACAAAATCAACCAGAGCAAACCAAAATCCCTAATTAAGCAGCTGTGATACTGAGGGTAAAATTTATCAAATCCCAAAAAGTGCATCAAAGAAAAAAGCAGTACAGCGCATAAATTAAACTAAATATATAGACAAAAAATAAAAGTCCAGTATAAACACAATGCAGGCAAAATCCAGTGATTCTTCCAGTGATAATAGTGACATAAGGTAAAATGTTGCAGGGTGACTGTGGTGACAAACGTAGACCTCCACCTTCAGTGATACTAGCCACTCACCTCAATGGATGGACCCCTGAGTTAATCAGTCAGGTCAAACACAGCAGTTCCCTCACCAGGGAATTAATCAGGAGGAGATGAGTGCACCGTAAAGCATCAACAGCAGCAGCTTTCAGTAACCTACAGACAGGCAATGATCACATGTAAAAGATAAGAAAGGAATCTAGTGCTCTCTGAATGATAATCAAATCAATTTAATAAAAAAGCAAAGGAACTCACAATAAAATGCACTGTACCCCAGTGCGGAGGATAAAAGCATGGAAGGAATGGATGTCCCATAGAGGATGGACGAGCGGAGCGCGGGTGACGTCACGATCAGGGCACGTTCTCCTTGCCGTACGCGTTACGTCCCTCAAAGTGGGCGGGACTTCCTCAGTGGCAACGGCTGAGCGCGATGACACCCATTTAAATACTAGTCCGCTCCTCCCAAACAACCAATGAACTGAGTTGTATACTAATCACAATGGTGACCATAAACGAGACTTCAAACCAGGAAGTGACTGTCTCCATAGGATAGCCATATAAGTGGTGAATAGTGAGGCTATTAATAAATGGCCTCCGTTAGAAATACCAAACGTGGCCACACTGGGAGCAAAACGAGCGCCCATCGCAACGCCCCTTTTTTGAAGGAAAAATTGGTGATTGAACCAAAAATAATTCTTGGCCAAACAAAAGGCAAGGCCCTTTAACAGAAACTGTTTATGTTTATCAGGGAGGTCAGAGAACACAGATAGGGCCCATTGGACAGAGGATAGAGCATCCTCATGACTAATCATAGTATAAAGGGACCCTACGTCAGCTGTAATTAGTATACTGGAGGGGGAACAACTAACAGATTCGATAATTTGGATAATATGTTTTGTATCCTTAAGGAAGGCTTCCGTCTTAAAAAATAGAGGCTGAAGAAAATGGTCAATATATTGACCTAACCTGAAAGATATGGAGTCAATACCATTTACTATGGGCCTCCCAGGGGGGATTGTGAATATCCTTATGGATTTTTGGGAGGCAGTAAATGATAGGGGTTCTACAAAAGAGGGGATCCAAATAGGAAGCCTCCTTTTTATTGAGAACATTCTCCTTTTTTCCTTCCTCTATTAACCAGCTCATCCTTATAAGTTAACATAGGGTCCTTGTACAGAATCTGATAGGTATCACGGTCATCCAATAGCCTATTTAGTTCTTCCAAATATTTGCACTTATCCAAAATCACCAAACCCCCCTTTATCCGCAGGGCGGATGATGATATCATTCCTAGTTTCTAAGGATTTAATACCTTGCCTAATGGGTAATGGGTCAACAGCCTTTCTAACTCTCATTTTATCCAGATCATTAAATAACATATTCTTGAATACTTCAAGATACTTGTTATCGGCATTGAGAGGATTGAAAGTCGACTTGTTGCGTAAGTTAGAATGGTGCCCCTCTGTGATAGCGGCTGGTCTGTTAGAGTTGGACAAAAAATATTTCTTCATGTTGAGATGTCTGACGAATTTGTGGATATTGACATAGGTGTCAAATTTGTTCAGGTTCTGAACGGGGGCGAACTTAAGCCCTTTATCAAGGACTTGGACTTCACTCTCACTCAGAACAACACTACTTAAGTTGTATATCCCTGTTCCTAATGGGGTCTTTGTTTTTTGTAATCGCCTACCCCCTCTAGTTCCTCTCTCTCTTTTCTTTTTCGAGGTGGGCCTGTTAATTGAGGAGGAGGAGTTTGTGGTCGATATTTCCACCACTCTCCCGGATTGGGCTGGTAGGACTGCGAGCCTCTCCCCGGTCCACTCTGAGCCCCCTGAAAATCCCCTCCTTCATTGTTAACCTGCTGTAATGGAGCAAATCTATTAGACAGGGATACTCGTCCCCCGTATGCATAATGGGATGACTCTCTTCTCCCATCATTGTTATGATGAGGGTATGGGCCATGTTGTTGATTGTCCCACCCCCGAGAAGACCCATAATCCTGCTGATAATATGAATGGTCAAAATTATCTCTACTGGGGGTATTTTGGGGGCCCCTACCTCTGCCTCCACCTCTTTTTGAGTTCCCTCTATTTCCCCGTCCCCCTCTCATGGGAGGGGCAGGTGAGGGATGACTATGAGGATTGGAAATAGCAGGGAGTGGGGCTGGTAAAATTTGAGAGTTAGTTCCGGATGAATTAGGAGGGGGAGGAGAGGCCTGAACGTCAAGTTTGACGTTAACTGTTTTATTTCTGATCGTTAGTGCCCCTTTTTTATTTTTTAATTTTTTACTTTTTTCTAATATGTTAATTTTACATGTATTTATAATATGGTATTGGATGACCCAGGAGGATGAGCGGATACGTGGGGATTTTGCCGCCTTTGCTTTGTTTGATTTTTTCATTTTTTATTTATCCTTACAGTGGTCTCATTATTCTATATATTTTCTATAGTTTTAGAGACATGACGTTTGGTATTTCTAACGGAGGCCATTTATTAATAGCCTCACTATTCACCACTTATATGGCTATCCTATGGAGACAGTCACTTCCTGGTTTGAAGTCTCGTTTATGGTCACCATGGTGATTAGTATACAACTCAGTTCATTGGTTGTTTGAGAGGAGCGGACTAGTATTTAAATGGGTGTCATCGCGCTCAGCCGTCGCCGCTGAGGAAGTCCCGCCCACTTTGAGGGACGTAACGCGTACGGCAAGGAGAACGTGCCCTGATTGTGACGTCACCCGCGTCCGCTCGTCCATCCTCTATGGGACATCCATTCCTTCCATGCTTTTATCCTCCGCACTGGGGTACAGTGCATTTTATTGTGAGTTCCTTTGCTTTTTTATTAAATTGATTTGATTATCATTCAGAGAGCACTAGATTCCTTCCTTATCTTTTACATGTGATCATTGCCTGTCTGTTGGTTACTGAAAGCTGCTGCTGTTGATGCTTTACGGTGCACTCATCTCCTCCTGATTAATTCCCTGGTGAGGGAACTGCTGTGTTTGACCTGACTGATTAACTCAGGGGTCCATCCATTGAGGTGAGCGGCTAGTATCACTGAAGGTGGAGGTCTACGTTTGTCACCACAGTCACCCTGCAACATTTTACCTTATGTCACTATTATCACTGGAAGAATCACTGGATTTTGCCTGCATTGTGTTTATACTGGACTTTTATTTTTTGTCTATATATTTAGTTTAATTTATGCGCTGTACTGCTTTTTTCTTTGATGCACTTTTTGGGATTTGATAAATTTTACCCTCAGTATCACAGCTGCTTAATTAGGGATTTTGGTTTGTGCTGGTTGATTTTGTTTTTCATTTGTTCATTTAATTTATCATAACTTCAGCTGCGACCATGGATGTATTCTATTATCTTGAAAAACGAGAAATCAAATTGGATGAGGTTTTCTCACATACTCCTTTACCAGAACAAAGCAATGACCTTACCTCTTCTTTCAAGAAGTTAAATCACATTTTTGAAAAGAAGGTAAAAACCTGGTGGGACATTGCTTCTTTTAAACAATATCTCTCCTCCAATCTTGTTCCCAGGAGGCTTAGGTGGGATATTCCACCAAATGATGGCCTATTGGATGAGGCATCTATGATTGAATGGAGAGATTTTTTTGTCAAAAAGGGTTCTGAATTAATACAGCTATTATTATCACATAAAGAGAGGAAAATGGAATTACTTGAGTCGCAAATTTGCGACATTAAGAATAACATTGAACCTTTTAAAAACAGTGAAGAGTTTCTTAGGTTATCCACTGAGCTTGGTAATAAACTGACAAAATGGGACCTTGAGGTTCAAAATAAGAAAAAGAAAAAATACATGAGAGATTCGGATGACTTTAGGAGTGGGAATATATTCAAATGGCAGGCTTCTTCTCCCCCTCCTAATTCATCCGGAACTAACTCTCAAATTTTACCAGCCCCACTCCCTGCTATTTCCAATCCTCATAGTCATCCCTCACCTGCCCCTCCCATGAGAGGGGGACGGGGAAATAGAGGGAACTCAAAAAGAGGTGGAGGCAGAGGTAGGGGCCCCCAAAATACCCCCAGTAGAGATAATTTTGACCATTCATATTATCAGCAGGATTATGGGTCTTCTCGGGGGTGGGACAATCAACAACATGACCCATACCCTCATCATAACAATGATGGGAGAAGAGAGTCATCCCATTATGCATACGGTGGACCAGTACCCCTGTCTAATAGGTTTGCTCCATTACAGCAGGTTAACAATGAGGGAGGGGATTTTCAGGGGGCTCAGAGTGGACCGGGGAGAGGCTCGCAGTCCTACCAGCCCAATCCGGGAGAGTGGTGGAAATATCGACCACAAACTCCTCCTCCTCAATTAACAGGCCCACCTCGAAAAAGAAAAGAGAGAGAGGAACTAGAGGGGGTAGGCGATTACAAAAAACAAAGACCCCATTAGGAACAGGGATATACAACTTAAGTAGTGTTGTTCTGAGTGAGAGTGAAGTCCAAGTCCCTGATAAAGGGCTTAAGTTCGCCCCCGTTCAGAACCTGAACAAATTTGACACCTATGTCAATATCCACAAATTCGTCAGACATCTCAACATGAAGAAATATTTTTTGTCCAACTCTAACAGACCAGCCGCTATCACAGGGGGGCACCATTCTAACTTACGCAACAAGTCGACTTTCAATCCTCTCAATGCCGATAACAAGTATCTTGAAGTATTCAAGAATATATTATTTAATGATCTGGATAAAATGAGAGTTAGAAAGGCTGTTGACCCATTACCCATTAGGCAAGGTATTAAATCCTTAGAAACTAGGAATTATATCATCATCTGCCCTGCGGATAAAGGGGGGGTTTGGTGATTTTGGATAAGTGCAAATATTTGGAAGAACTAAATAGGCTATTGGATGACCGTGATACCTATCAGATTCTGTACAAGGACCCTATGTTAATTTATAAGGATGAGCTCCATTGGTTAATAGAGGAAGGAAAAAAGGAGAATGTTCTCAATAAAAAGGAGGCTTCCTATTTGGATCCCCTCTTTTGTAGAACCCCTATCATTTACTGCCTCCCAAAAATCCATAAGGATATTCACAATCCCCCTGGGAGGCCCATAGTAAATGGTATTGACTCCATATCTTCCAGGTTAGGTCAATATATTGACCATTTTCTTCAGCCTCTAGTTTTCAAGACGGAAGCCTTCCTTAAGGATACAAAACATATTATCCAAATTATCAAATCTGTTAGTTGTTCCCCCTCCAGTATACTAATTACAGCTGACGTAGGGTCCCTTTATACTATGATTAGTCATGAGGATGCTCTATCCTCTGTCCAATGGGCCCTATCTGTGTTCTCTGACCTCCCTGATAAACATAAACAGTTTCTGTTAAAGGGCCTTGCCTTTTGTTTGGCCAAGAATTATTTTTGGTTCAATCACCAATTTTTCCTTCAAAAAAGGGGCGTTGCGATGGGCGCTCGTTTTGCTCCCAGTGTGGCCAATCTCTTCATGGCCCACTGGGAGGAAGACGTAGTGTTCAAGCATCGCCCCCCGGAGCTGGTGTGCTATAAACGGTACATAGACGACCTTATCATGATTTGGGATGGAGATCAGCTTGGGTTGGACTCCTTTATCCAGAAACTTGACAGCAATACTAAAAATATTCAACTGTCCTGGAATCTTAGTAAAGAAAAAATAGTATTTCTTGACCTTGAGATTTGGAAAGAGAACAAGGGGTTTAGATTATGCAATTACCTTAAACCAACAGACCGTAACTCATACATTCCCCTGGGAAGCTGCCATCATAAATCTTGGCTTTGTAACATACCCAGGGGACAATATGTTAGACTCAGACGTAATTGCACGCGAGATAGTGATTTCATTTCCCAATCTGCCTTACTTTCATCCAGGTTTGCAGAAAAAGGATATGATACACACACATTGAATAGTGAGGTTGAGAAAGTTTTGGCTATGGATAGAACTTCCCTGATCTCCGATAAGGTTAAAAATATTGGTTCAGAGGTTTCCAATTTCAAAATGGTATTGAACTATAACATCCAGCACAAACAATTTGAGAAACTTGTTTTGAAGAATTGGTCAATTCTTAGACAGGATCGAGTGCTGGGTCCCCTGTTGCCACCCCGTCCCTCGTTCATCTACAAAAAAGCTCCATCTTTACGAGACCGCCTAGCCCCACGTGCACCACTATTGGGGTTGTCTATATGTTACAGTGTGAGTGTGGCTTACAATACATTGGCAGAACATCTCGCCCCTTGCATGTTCGTCTTGGGGAACATGTCAACAACATTAAAAAAGGTATAAAAACACACAATGTTTCTAAGCACTTTAAGTTGGTACACAATCAGAACCCCAGGGGTTTGAGCTTCTGGGTTGTAGAGAGAGTTAATAAACATTGGAGGGGGGGCAATTTCCTGCGCCAACTCAGTCGTAGAGAATCCCATTGGATTCACGAGACCAAGGTTCTTGTACCAAGAGGCCTGAACGTCGAGTTTGACGTTAACTGTTTTATTTCTGATCGTTAGTGCCCCTTTTTTATTTTTTTATTTTTTACTTTTTTCTAATATGTTAATTTTACATGTATTTATAATATGGTATTGGATGACCCAGGAGGATGAGCGGATACGTGGGGATTTTGCCGCCATTGCTTTGTTTGATTTTTTCATTTTTTATTTATCCTTACAGTGGTCTTATTATTCTATATATTTTCTGTAGTTTTAGAGACATGACGTTTGGTATTTCTAACGGAGGCCCTTTATTAATAGCCTCACTATTCACCACTTATATGGCTATCCTATGGAGACAGTCACTTCCTGGTTTGAAGTCTCGTTTATGGTCACCATGGTGATTAGTATACAACTCAGTTCATTGGTTGTTTGGGAGGAGCGGACTAGTATTTAAATGGGTGTCATCGCGCTCAGCCGTCGCCGCTGAGGAAGTCCCGCCCACTTTGAGGGATGTAACGCATATGGCAAGGAGAACGTGCCCTGATCGTGACGTCACCCGCGCTCCGCTCGTCCATCCTCTATGGGACATCCATTCCTTCCATGCTTTTATCCTCCGCACTGGGGTACAGTGCATTTTATTGTGAGTTCCTTTGCCTTTTTATTAAATTGATTTGATTATCATTCAGAGAGCACTACATTCCTTCCTTATCTTTTACATGTGATCATTGCCTGTCTGTTGGTTACTGAAAGCTGCTGCTGTTGATGCTTTACGGTGCACTCATCTCCTCCTGATTAATTCCCTGGTGAGGGAACTGCTGTGTTTGACCTGACTGATTAACTCAGGGGTCCATCCATTGAGGTGAGTGGCTAGTATCACTGAAGGTGGAGGTCTACGTTTGTCACCACAGTCACCCTGCAACAATTTACCTTATGTCACTATTATCACTGGAAGAATCACTGGATTTTGCCTGCATTGTGTTTATACTGGACTTTTATTTTTTGTCTATATATTTAGTTTAATTTATGCGCTGTACTGCTTTTTTCTTTGGGGTTCCGGCAATTGCAACCATGAGTCAATTTAAATGTGGTTTGACTTTTTTTGTCCTTTAGAAATGTAATTTTTGCTGCAGAATGTTCTATACATGCTACAGATGTGCCACTTTACAGGCAGACAAAGGGGACCCCCCAGGCACTATATTTAACCACTTCAGCCCAGGAACAGGAAAGATTTGCCCCCTTAATGACCAGGCTGTTTTTTGCGATATGCCACTCGCTTTAACTGACAATTGCGGGGGCGTGGCCAGCAGCCAAGGTGAATGGCCGCAGTGTGAGAGAGCTCTGTCATCCACGGGCATACCGGAGCTCATAGAGCGACTCCTGAGCCTCAAAAAGCGGCGATTTTCACCCACAGCAGGTCGGGCACATCCTGGGAACATATCCAGGAAAAGAAAAGAGACCGGGAAAATCAGCAGAATGACGGACTTCTATACGCTTCCCAGCAGCACACAGGCCCAAGATGGCACTGGTAAGCATAACGGCGGAGAGCGTGGCAGGCTCTCTAGCCACAATAGCAACACACAGCGCTCCATGTCTCACCCTCACAAGGGGCACAAGGGGAAATATACAAATTCCTAGTCATCTTCCTCCTCATCTAGCCCAGTCAAGGCAAAACAACAACACATGCAAGGAGGAATCATGGCTGAGGAAGAAACAGACACATCTCTTAATGACACCAGGGAGCTCCAGGACTCCATCTTGGAATTCCCTACTAAAAATCAGCCAGTAATCGACACAACATTAAAGGACATGTTGGTGTCCCTCTGCAGCACCTTGCATGCGGATATATTAACCCTTACCAGTCATTTCAAAACAGAAATTAAAGCTGTCAACAACAGGGTTACCCATATTGAACATAAAATGGGAGAATTTGCTGGTGCCATCAATGAAGTGATTGATGCCCACAATGAGAAGGAAGACGAAATACACCAATTAAAGTCCAAAATGGCCGACCTCGAAGATCGTTCGAGAAGAAATAACATCATAATCAGGGGGATACCCGAGTTGGTAAAACCACCAGATTTAAACGCTTACTTTCAAAACATCCTCCAAGAAATGCTTCCTGATGCCTCGGTGACAGACCTATCTATCGATAGGATTCATAGACTGCCAAAACCTAAGCATTTACCTGATCATCTGCCAAGAGATACGATTGCACGGATTAATTTCTACCAAACTAAAGAGAAGTTTCTTCAGTGCATGAGAAACCCTGACAACGCATTACCATGCATCCAAGGTCTCTCTTTTTACACTGATTTGTCAGCATACACAATGCAAAGAAGGAAGAATATGGCCACTATCCCCAAACCATTGCGGAACCACCATATTGCCTATAGATGGGCCTATCCAGCAAAACTGCTAATAACAAAGGATGGTAAAACGTTCCCTATCCAGTCAGTGGAAGATGGTATATGGTTATTGAAGGAATAGGACATTCTCGACAAAACAGAGGATCCACCCTCTAGTGCCTCATCACCCCGTCCACATTCTCCCACCTGGCCACGAGACGCAATTGACTGAGGTTCAAGCTATACATAACTACTAATATACAAAGTTGTGCTCCGGTGCCCCAGTGGAACTTTATTCAGTTCTCTTTTCGCTCCTGAGAAATTACGGGATTATATCCCCACAGATTCAGTTGAATCATTAAATTTTTATTAGTTTTCTTTTTCTTTACTTTCCATTGGAGATTTTTCGTTTTTTTGTATTAATCTTTGAGACAATACTTAGACAGCTTCTCAACACCTGGACTCTGGCTCACTGTTAGAATAACTTATCTACACAACATCTTACTTCAGTCTATAGTTCAACAAAGACTGCCAATCCAAGGAACTCTATAATACCCACCCTTTACGATAGACAACATGGGGTTCAAAATCTCTTCGTTCAATGTTCGCGGACTGAACATCCCACAGAAAAGATCAATGCTATGGAAAGAAGCTCAACTCCTACAAAGTGACATTCTTTGTCTTCAAGAGACTAATTTCTCTGCATCCAAACCTCCAAAATTTTCCCATCAAAACTTTCCAACAATTATTTGCTCCAATGCCCAAAAAAAGGAGAGGGGGGTAGCTATTCTCATCAAAGACACTATTTCTTTTTGCCAGATCTACAAGGAAACAGACGAAATGGGTAGATTTATTATACTGGTTGGTGAGGTAAACAACACAGTATATTCCATAGTGAATGTTTATTTACCTAATGTGAAACAAATCTCTTTCTTAAACAAAATTTGGAAACGAGTACGTGCAGTGCAAAAGGGGTACACCATAATTTGTGGAGATTTCAACGCTATACCAAACAAATCTTTAGATGTCTCGGCCGAGACCCCGAAGTGTCGGGAAAGAGTGACCCTTTCGCGCTTCATGGCCTCAGAAAGTCTACACGACGTATGGTGATGTCAACACTCGACTGAGCGGGATTATTCCTACTTCTCGAGTGTGCATCGCACATATTCAAGAATTGATTTCTTTTTGGTGGATACATTTCTGCTGCAGAACATTAGTTCATCCAATGTACACAACATTACGTGGTCGGACCACGCTCCGGTCTCTATAGTGGTGGAGGGATCCCACACTGAGACAAGGGCAAATAGATGGAAAAACGATACCTCACTTTTTACACTTCCAAAACATAAACATAAAATTACTAAAGAACTACATGAGTTCTTCACTACTAATGCCATGTCTGTGCCGGATCCCTTCACGGTCTGGAACTGTCATAAAGCTTACATAAGAGGTATCCTCATGAAAATGAGCAGTGTAGCTAAGAAGCAAAGAAACAAACAATTAAACGATCTAATCCTTCAAATAGAAAATTTAAAATCGGTAAATAAGAAGTCCCCTGATCCTAACATTAGTTCACAACTAGATAAAGTCAGACATGATCTTAGACTGCTACTTATCTCCCAACACAAGCACACGGTTCAAAAATGGAAGGCACATTACTATAGTCATGGTAACAAAGCAGGTAAATTGCTAGCAAATCAAGTAAAGGAAAAAACCATCAAACAAAAAATACCATTTATCTCACACCCGATTACAGGCACTAGACTATCCAATCCAAAAGATATTGCTAATGCTTTTAGGGATTACTATAATAATCTCTATATTCTAAAAGACGACACTTCTACCCATCAACCATCCCTTGAGTTGATCCAGACATTTCTGGACTCTATCTCATTGCCCAAATTGAACTCAGACCAACTACATACTATAAATGCACCAATTTCCGTGTCTGAACTTAATAAAACAATATTATCTCTCCCCAACAACAAATCCCCAGGCCCAGACGGTTTTTCATCTGAATATTACGAACATTTCACTCCATACTGGGCCCACACTTATTAAAAGTATACGCATCAGCTATATCTACATCTTCATTCCCCTCAGAAATGTTAACAGCCACAATTGTGACTTTACACAAACCTGGGAAATCACTTGATACTTCACAAAACTTCAGGCCTATATCTTTGTTAAATGTAGACCTGAAGATTTATGCAAAGATCCTAGCCAACAGAATGGCCCAATTCTTGCCCACCTTAGTAAAACATGACCAAGTTTGGTTTATCCCAGGTTGACAGGCACCAGACACAACACGAAGAATTATTAATTTACTTCACGCAGCGGAATCCTCAGGTACTCCTTCTCTGCTTCTATCATTAGATGCGGAGAAGGCCTTTGATAGGATCCACTGGGGAAATTTGAAACTCGTATTAGACAAATTTGGCATCTCAGGAACAATTAATTCAGCAATCTTAGCACTATATACTAACCCCTCTGCAATGGTATACACAGAAGGAATGTTCTCGGACAGCTTCAATATTACTAACGGGACAAGGCGGGGTTGCCCCCTGTCTCCCCTCATTTTTGCTTTGTTACTTGAACCCTTGGCCAAAAAAATTAGATCTCACCCTGACATTTCAGGTATTCCAATCTCCAAACAGGCACATACTATCTCCCTTTTCGCAGATGATGTGATTCTATCCCTTTCCAATCCCAATACCTCCCTACAAACGGTACAAAACATATTAAACCACTTCAACCAAATCTCATACTACAAAGTGAACGCGTCCAAATCTAACCTACTTGCCATAAACATAGAAGAAAAACTTCGCAAATCCCTCTCTTCACGATTTCCATATCCATGGGCTGACAAACCTATCCAATACCTAGGGATTAAGCTGACGACACCAAGCCGTAATTTATTCAAAGTGAACCTAGTTCCCTTCATTTCCTCCTTTTCTATCCAACCAGAACTAGCCAGGTTAAAGTCCTTTTGTTTGTCTTGGATGGGAAGACTTGCGGCATACAAAATGCTTATTTTAACAAAAATACTTTATTACTTCAGAGCTCTCCCGATTTCTATACCAGCAAAATTTTTCAAAACAGCTCAATCGCAGTTACACAAGTTTGTATGGGCAGATAAAAAACCGAGATGCTCTCAGTCTTCTCTATCAAGACATAGAAAGGCAGGTGGGATGGGGCTCCCAATTTTAAGAGACTACTTTGCTGCTAGTATACTGGATCAAACAAAATATTGGTTCCTAACTAACAATTGCGCAGTCATGCGATGCTGTACCCAAGCAAAATAGTTTTTTTCCCACAAATAGAGCTTTCTTTTGGTGGTATTTGCTCATCTCTGCGGTTTTTATTTTTTTCTCTATAAACCTTTTTTCAAATTTGGGGATCCCATGTCAACTGCAGTCTCATTTTTTGAAACCTGGTATATTATTTTGATCCTATAGGTTATCCTCTTCAAGGTTTAAAATGTTGTACATTCAGACACAACACTCTCACCTATGGCCACTATTTTTGTAAACTCTAAAAGTTCCAGTATATTCTATTCCCAAGAGGTCAGAAGTTTCTGAGATGCTGTAACCACTATATTTCTAGCCAACACTTTTTCTCCAAAGTCACTTAGATCATACCACTTCCTCAATCTAACATTTAGTCCAACAATGACAGAATTTCTTGAAAATACTGTAACTGTGTGCTTAATGTATTAGGTGTCAGCTGTTTTATTGCATGAATAATTAGTCAAGTATACTTGAAAAATTAGCAACTACAAATATATTTGATCTATAACTAAAAGAATATACTATAATGCCCCGTACACACGATCGGACATTGATCGGACATTCCGACAACAAAATCCATGGATTCTTTCAAACGGATGTTGGCTCAAACTTGTTTTGCATACACACGGTCGCACAAAGTTGTCGGAATTTCCAATCGCCAAGAACGCGGTCACGTACACCACGTACGACGAGACTAGAAAAGGGCAGGTCCGAACCAAGCGTGGCACCCTTTGGGCTCCTTTTGCTAATCTCGTGTTAGTAAAAGTTTGGTGAGAGACGATTCATGCTTTTTCCGACTCGTGGCTTTCAGATAGTTTTCTGCTGTTCAGTTTGTGCTTGTGGGTTTGTATCTGGTCTTCAGTGCGTGCAAGTTACGCGTGACTCTGTCATTGTGTTCTTGTTAGTACATTACTGTTTTTCAGGACGCTCTTCACAGGCCTTGCTGTTCTTCAGTGCGTTCTGTTACTTCGTTCTGAGCAGCCAACCATTTTCTAGCCATGTTGCGTATACATACTCCTCGTAGAGTTCATGCTGTGTGGGGGCTTGGTGTACCTTGACACAAGTCCAGTCCATGAACAGGGTGGGTAGGAGTTCATGGATCAAGAATTGGTTGCTCCAGCTTGACCAGTTCTGTCACATGCCTTTGCTCTCCGTGAGATCCGTGAGAATAATCCTGATGATTTCAGGACCTTTCCCTGGATGATGGACCCCGTATTTCACCATTTGTGGCTTTGCTGACCCCTTGATTTAGCAGGCAGGATACCTGCATGAGGCAAGCCATCACTCCGGAGCAGAGGCTCGTCGCCACCCTGCGGTACTTGGCGACGGGGAGAAGTCTGCAGGACTTGAAGTTCTCGACAGGCATCTCCCCCCAGGCTCTGGGGATCATTAACCCGGAGACCTGTTCTGCCATAATCCAGGACCTGCAGAAGGAGTATATTAAGGTAAGATTTATCCTTTTATATCACATTTTATTGTATTTAATGTTTGAAAATATATTGTATTTCTTTCCTCATTCCCTAATTACCATGATTGTAATATGCTGTGAATGTCCCCTTTGTCCTCATGTATGCTGGATTTTTATGTAATTATTTTTTTTGCCCTTCATACATATTTGCCTTCACTTACCTCCCCAGCATGGTCTCCTGGCCCTATATTCACCTCATGTAGTCACTTAACAATGAATTTTATCAGCTCCATAGTAGTGCTTTACCCTAAATACCCCCTAAAATGTTTAAAAATGTGATTTGTGCTTTCAATTCAGGCAGAGTGCCAGTTGGAACCCACCCTCCCTCCCCTCAACTGCTAAGTCAGCTGATACCAATTCTCTATCTATTCTCAATCATCTATCTGCTGACTTTGCCAAACCCATACACACTATACCCATCTCTTTTGTGGTCAGATGTATGGATGAATTCCCCAAAGCATGTAGTGCAAGGGCCTGTCTGTATACTTTCAAATGTTACTGTTTCAAGTTTTTGTATACTATTATTATCTTGATAGGTAATAGCAGAATGTCCAAATGTCCTAAATTGCGTACAGTGTGTATTTATATCTTTGTATAATGACACTTCTTACCTGTCCAGTGGGCTGTCAATAGTATAAGTAAGGAGGGGCTGGCCAAAGTAATACACATTATTTAGGCATTCATCTCTCAATGAAGTGGAGAGGGTTACCTGTCCAAGAGCTCCCCCCCAAAATGTCAGAAATGGCCCATGAGAGGGTGGGTGGAGGGGGAATCTGATAGGTGGACCTTATACCTTGGTCTTTCCAAACTCCCTAAAATAAATGTTATACTGATGTTGGCCAAGAATGTTTGTGTCTAATCTGCTTTCCCTGTTTAGGTGCAAAATGATTTTTTTTTTCTTGTTTAACTCCACAGTTTCCTTCCAACCCACAGGAATGGCAGACTGTGGCCTCCCACTTTGCCCAGCGGTGGGACTTTCCTAACTGCGGAGGGGCAATTGATAGGAAACACGTCCACATCATCCCACCACCCAACTCAGGGTCATACTATTATAATTATAAGGGGTTCAATAGTATTGTGATGTTGGCAGTGGTATTGGCTACTTACGAGTTCCTGTATGTAGACGTGGGGAAGAATGGCCGGATGTCCGATGGTGGAGTCATCGCCCAGACAGAGTTCTACAGGCGTTTCCAGAATGGCAGCTTGGACTTGCCACCTCCAGAAGACAATGTGGAAGGACTCCCATTCTTCTTCATTGCTGATGAAGCATTTGCGCTGGGGGACCATCTTATGCGGCCATTCCTGATGAGGACCCTCAAACTGGACCAGAGGGTTTTTAATTACCGGCTGGCCAGAGCCAGAAGAGTGGTGGAGAACACGTTTGGAATCATAGCCAGCCGGTTCCGCCTATTACTTACACCCATACACATGGTGGAGTACAAACTGAATCATATTATCCTGGTGTGCTGTGTTCTACACAACTATTTACGGCAAAATTCTGCCAAATATGCTGGCTCAGTTGGGCCTGAGGCCAGAATTCATAATGAACCAACCCTGACGGCGCTTGAAAGTGCCCGTCCTGGCTTGCCCCCCCTGAGTGCCCATGAGGTCCGTCTAAAATACCTTGATTACTTTGCAGGTAGGGGGGCCATAAATATGCCAGACAATGTCTGAAAAATTTTTAAAATAAAAAAAACATTTGAACTACTAAAATCTTTGGTGACATTTACTGCTTGTGTTTCTTTTAACTGACCCTGACAGAAATGTCAGGCTCAGTTGAGCCTGAGGCCGGAATTATAACTGAAGCAACTCTGACGGCGCTTGAAAGTGGACATCCTGGCTTGCCCTCCCTAAGTGCCCGTGATGTCCGGCTAAGATACCTTGAGTTCTTTGTGGGTAGGGGGGCCATAAATATGCCAGACAATTTGTGAAACCTTGATCAAATAAAATAAAATTAAGCAAATCTTTGGTTACATTTACTGCTTTTGTTTGTTTTAGCTGACCCTGACAGAAATGTGGTGAGTCCTGAAAATGGCATGATTGTGTAACATTACAAAGCACTGTTGGGTGTTATTTACTAAAGGCAAAGACACTTTGCACTACAAGTGCAGTTTCAAAGTGCAAAGTGGATTTGCCTTAGGAAATAACACCCATTGTCACAGAAAACACCAATTTGAGCACAACAAAAGTTTTGGAGCATTGAAACAATAATCCACACATTCTTGAGTATCAATCTTTTTAATACCAGCACAATCACATGTGCATTTGTAAAAGGTTTTTAAAACAAACCAACATGTTTGTTGTATAACAATTTTTTGGGTCACATTACTAAAAGTAGAAATGTCCATTTAAGATAAAACAGGCATGTTTAAAAACAAGAAAGACACAAATCTGGAACTTACAAAGTTCAACTTTTCAAGAAATCGAAGGCAATATCAGACATGAGTATTTCTAAACTGTGTTTGATATTGCGTTCAGATGGGGTGAAGTCACCCCTGGAAAAGCCAAATTTTGATGATGCACACAAATTGCCGAATGTCAACATGTGCTAGCTGCCATCACGGGGGATCAAGGGACGTGTTTTGGGGGTGCAACCCCTTCCTCCCATCTACTTTGTTATTGAGGAAGGGGTTGCACCCCCAAAATGCATCCATTGATCTCCCGTGATGGCAGATAGCACATGTTGACACACTGTGTGCATCTTCAAAATTTGGCTTTTCGAGAATAGGTCAAAAAATTTTTGAAATTTTTAGAGCCCAAAAAGCACAA
This sequence comes from Aquarana catesbeiana, assembly GCF_042186555.1. Lineage (NCBI taxonomy): Eukaryota > Metazoa > Chordata > Amphibia > Anura > Ranidae > Aquarana > Aquarana catesbeiana. The sequence goes on along the minus strand of NC_133325.1, from coordinate 216,812,857 downwards.
AAAAGGGAAGGGATTTGGAGGGGTTTTAAACTCTCCCTAAAACATCAATGATGTTCTTCATTTTTCTTTGGACATCATTGATCTTTTTCTGGATGTTTTTCAAGTCCCTGTTACACCCCATGATCTCCCCAATCAGGATCTGTGCACTTTCAGAGGTGAAATGATCAGAATCCACAAGATCATGATCACCTAAAAAGATAGAAATAAAAACACACCATGTATTATAAATATGCCGGCATCCATCTCTTACCTGAGCCTGTGGTTGCAGACACTCACCTGTTGTGGTGACTATTTCCACCACATCTCCTTCCTCCTCCTGTTGTCTTTGGTGGGTCTCCACTTCTTCCTGAGGTGGGGGATCTGTTGTCTCCTCAGATGAGGGGTGTCCTCCAAGTATTTTATCCCCTATGTAAAAAAAAAATAGGTATACTTAGCACACAGATATTTGATGGCAGAAATAGGAATATGAAACATTGCTTGGAAGTGGGGTACAATTGTCTATTTTGGCAGAGTTCCAAGATTAAGAAATTTTTTTGTCCTTTGTCAAGCTTGAACACTTACCTGTTTTGTACAAGCTTCACAGATGGAGTCACCCCTATAGTATACACGGGAGCACCTGTGTGGGACCCCCTAATAAAAAGGGTGTTCTTGTGTCCCACACTAGTGCTCCAGCGTCCAGATGTGTAAACAGCTGCTGAGTGTCCTCTCCTTACCCAGTATCTAGTTTGCATTTCATTCTAGACACATCTACACAAACACATCTACACAACCAAATTATTTTAAGAGAAGTAGGCCATAAAAAATCTATTCAAATGCATATGGCCAAAAAAATGGTGTTTTCTAGGCCGAACGAACAATGTTTCATACGAATGAATAATGTGCCCATGAACATGAAAGTTGCCATTTTAAACTGTACAACAGTAGGGCACCAGAACCTGCGAACGGACCGAAAGTTCGCACGAACGTTAGAACCCCATTGACGTCTATGGGACTCGAACGTTCGAAATCAAAAGTGCTCATTTTAAAGGCTAATTTGCATGGTATTGTCCTAAAAAGGGTTTGGGGACCTGGGTCCTACCCCAGGGGACATGTGTCAATGCAAAAAAAACTTTTAAAAACGGCCGTTTTTTCGGGAGCCGGGATTTTAATGATGCTTAAAGTAAAAAAAAAAAAGTGAAATATTCCTTTAAATATCGTACCTGAGGGGTGTCTATAGTATGCCTGTAAAGTGACGCGTGTTTCCCGTGTTTAGAACAGTCCCTGCACCAAATGTCATTTTTAAAGGAAAAAATCTCATTTAAAACTGCTTGCGGGTTTAATGTAATGTCGGGTCCTGGCAATATGGATGAAAATCAGTGAGACAAACGGCATGGGTACCCCCCAGTCCATTACCAGGCCCTTTGGCCTGGTCTTGTATGGATATTAAGGGGAACCCCACACCCAAATTAAAATAAGGAAAGGTGTGGGGCCACCAGGCCCTATATACTCTGAACAGCAGTATACAGGCTGTAGGTTTGTTGTTAAGTAGAATCTCTTTGTAATTTTGAACGGGTACATTTTTAACGTGTTTAGCTCCAGCCAAAAAATCTTTTTTAAGCTTTTTGGAAAACATAGGGAAGGGTTATCACCCCTGTGACATTTGTTTTGCTGTCTTTCCTCCTCTTCAGAAGATTTCACCTCACTTTTTGTCCCAATGGATTGGAAAGCATCAGTGGAAAGGAGAAATGTTTTTCCCATATTAACTCTTACAGGAGAGAATTTCCCTTCCTAGGGGTAGATTTATTCTCACTTCCTGTTGTCTCCTTCCGTTTGCAAGTAGGAGTCGTTTGTAAGTTAGTTGTTTGAAAGTAGGGTCCTGCCCTATATACTCAGCAGAAATTTGGGCCTCAGATGTTGCTGTGGCCACAACACTGTAAGCCCTCACAGGGCTCTGCTGTGAAATATTAGATCAAGAATTGTAATTACATGCCCCTGTTGAACAGGAGCTGAAAAATTAGGCCTTAGGCACTGGTGCTGGTGCCACAACACTGCAACCCCTCACAGACACTCTAGTTGGAATGCAGGAACGAGCCCTGCTGCAAAGTATTGCATCAAAAATTGTAATTACACGCTCCTGTTAAACAAGGGCTGAAAAATTGGGCCTTAGGCATTGGTGCTGGTGCCACAACACTGCAACCCCTCACAGACACTCTAGTTGGAATGCAGGAACAAGCCCTGCTGCAAAGTATTACATCAAAAATCGTAATTACACACCCCTGTTAAACAGGGGCTGAAAAATTGTGCCTTAGGCACTGGTGGTGGCGCCCAGAACCAAAAATGCTCTTACAAGCTATCAGCGTGATGATTGAGGAGGAAGAGGATAATTACTCAGGAATAGTCACTCAGCATCAGCATAGGCAGTCTTTGAAGGGATCTGAGATTTCAAAAAAAATTATTCAGTTACATCAGCATCAGGTGCTTGGTAGCTGGTGGTGATCCAAGACTCATTCATTTTTATGAAGGTCAGTCGATCGACCGAGTCAGTGGACAGACGCACCCTGTGATCGGTTACCACGCCTCCAGCAGCACTGAATGTGCGTTCCGAAAGAACGCTGGATGCAGGACAGGCCAGTAGCTCAATTGCATACTGTGCAAGCTCTGGCCAGTGATCCATCCTCAAGACCCAGTAACCCAGAGGATTTTCGGTGGGAAAGGTGTCCAAGTCTGATCTTGCCCCTAGGTATTCCTGCACCATGTAAAACAGACGCTGGCGATGGTTGCTGGAACCGATCATACCTTGGGGCTGCGGACCAAAAAATTGTCTGAACGCATCGGTCAGATGGCCACCTTCTCCACCGCTCCTTCTTTGACTGACCGAAGCCTCAGCAACACGTTGTCCAGAAACAGGAGTTTGTAACCTCCCAGTCTCTGGGAACGCGTTGCACAGACCTTTCTGCAAGGCCTCCCGAAGATGTTTCATCCTCTGCTCCCTCTGCGATGGCAAGATAAGGTCCGCAACCTTACCCTTGTAACGTGGATCAAGGAGGGTTGCCAGCCAGTATTGGTCCTTCTCCTTGATACCACGAATACGAGGATCCTTACGCAGGCTTTGCAGGATCAGGGAGGCCATGCAGCGTAGGTTTGCTGAGGCATTCGGTCCGGAGTCCTCTGGGTCACTAAGGACGACATGGTCCGCAGCCACCTCCTCCCAGCCACGTACAAGTCCATGTGTTTCTTGGGACTGATCCCTTAAAGACTGCTGCTGATGCTGAGTGCCAGGCTCCACCTCCATACTGACACAATCTTCCTCCTCCTCCTCCTCCTCTTCCTCCTCGTCCTCTTCCTGTGTGATCGGCGGGCACGCAGGAACACTGTCTGGATAAAGGGGGCCTTGAGAGCTAAGGAAGTCCTCCTCTTCCTGCCTCTGTTCTGCCTCAAGTGCCCTGTCCATTATTCCACGCAGCGTGTGCTCCAACAGGTGGACAAGGGGGACAGTGTCACTGATGCAAGCACTGTCACTGCTCACCATCCTCGTGGCCTCCTCAAATGGTGACAGGACAGTGCATGCATCCCTGATCATGGCCCACTGGCGTGGGGAAAAAAAAACAAGCTCCCCTGACCCTGTCCTGGTGCCATAGTCGCACAGGTACTCATTGATGGCTCTCTGCTGCGTGTGCAGCCGCTGCAGCATGGCCAACGTTGAGTTCCACCTGGTGGGCATGTCACAGATTAGGCGGTTCTTGGGCAGGTTAAACTCCTTTTGGAGGTCCGTCAGCCGAGCACTGGCATTATATGACCGGCGGAAATGCACACAGACTTTCCTGGCCTGCCTCAGGACATCCTGTAAGCCCGGGTACCTGCCCAAGAACCGCTGCACCACCAAGTTAAGGACGTGAGCCAAACAGGGCACATGGGTCATTTGTCCCTGTCGGAGGGCAGAGAGGAGGTTGGTGCCATTGTCGCAAACCACCATTCCTGCCTTAAGTTGGCATGGCGTCAACCACCTCTGAACCTGCCCCTGCAGAGCTGACAGAACCTCTGCCCCAGTGTGGCTCCTGTCCCCCAAGCACACCAGCTCAAGCACCGCATGGCATCTTTTGGCCTGCGTACTTGCGTAGCCCCTTGAACGACTACGGAGCACCGCTGGTTCCGAGGAAGAGGCCATGGAGGAAGAAGAAGAGGAGGGGGTGGAGGAGAGAGGTGTGTCACAATCATTAGCATTTTGGAGGCGTGGTGGCGTAACAACCTCCAACACTACTGCACCTTGTCCTGTATCCTTCCCAGCTGCCAGCAGAGTCACCCAATGCGCCGTGAAACTTAGGTAACGTCCCTGTCCATGCCTGCTGGACCATGAGTCAGCGGTAATATGCACCTTACCGCTGACCGCCCTGTCCAGCGAGGCATGGACATTGCCTTCCACATGCTGGTAGAGAGCCGGAATCGCCTTCCGTGAGAAAAAGTGGCGTTTGGGTACCTGCCACTGAGGAAATGCACATTCCACAAACTCACGGAAGGGGGCAGAGTCTACCAACTGAAAAGGCAGCAGTTGAAGTGCTAGCAATTTTGCCAAGCTAGCATTCAACCGCTGGGCATGTGGATGGCTGGGAGCAAACTTCTTTCGGCGGTGCAGCAGCTGGGGCAGGGAAATTTGCCTGGTACAATCTGACGTCGGTGTACCAAAATCAGATTGCCCACAAGTACGTGGCTGTGACACACCTAATTCTACACCTTCATTCCTCTCAGTGCAGGTCTCAGAGAGGACTGAAGGTCTAGTGGGGTTGGAAATCTCAGCTGATGAGGAGCAAGCAGAGGTCCTCTTTGTTCTTTGGTGTGGGTCTTTTAGATACGCTTGCCACGAACTGCATGGCAGGTCAACATATGTCTGGTCAAGCATGTGGTACCCAAGCGGGAGATGTTTTGGCCACGCGAGATACGCTTGAGACATATGTTGCAAATAGCAGCGGTGCGATCTGATGCACTCGTCTCAAAAAAGGCCCACACCAAAGAACTTTTTGAATAACGCGCAGAGACTGCAGCGCCCTGCACATGTGGAGCTTTGGGGTGTGATGCAGTCAATGTGCTGCCCTTAGGCTGGCCCCTGGAGGGCATCCTGCCTCGTTGGTGATGTGCCGCCTCCTCCTCCTCCTCTCTCCTATCAGGCACCCACGTTGAGTCAGTGACCTCATCATCCCCTCCCTCCTCATCACTGGAGCAAACCTGGCAGTATGCTGCAGCAGGGGGAGCATGACTGCCAGATTGCTGTCCTTCTTGGGCACCCCCTCTGTCCGTGCTCGTGTTACTGCCTTCATTGAGCTCAGTATCATCATCAGAGCCTTCCAAACGCTGGGCATCCTCCTGGAGCATGTACCCAACACTGTGGTCAAATAGTTCGAGGGACTCCTCAGGAGGACATGGTGGGGCTAGGGAAGGAGTCACTGATGACATTGAGCCGAGGGAAGAGGCCGCTGCTTTGCCAAAGTACTCTGGGCATGGGTGAGAGAGGATGAGGAGGATGAGGACGGCTTGGTCATCCACTCGACCAAGTCTTCCGCATGTTGCCGAAAAAAAGGCCAAGCGTGTCCCATGGCCACGTGCTGATGAGGATGCACCGTCTCCACGACCAGCACTAGACACAGAGCCTGCTTGCCCTCTCTTATTGGCTTGTGACTGTCTGCCTCTCCTTCTTGGCCTTCCAGACATACTAATGGCCTGTAGCTGCACTAAGCTGGGATATATATATATATATATATATATATATATATATATATATATATATGTACTGATACTGCAGCTAGCAAAATCAACTGCCTGCCTGTAGTATGAGAACACCACCAACCTTCTACAGGTAGCTTTAGCTGAACACTGTGAGGTGGACGCACCCCACTAACTTGTAGGTTTAGCAGAACACTGTGAGCAAGACGCACTGCACTAACTGTAAATAGTCTAGCTGCCTGACTGTGGTACTAATAGGATCAAAAGAACACCAGCAATTTTCTTCAGGTAGCTGTATTTACTGTAACAAGACAAGCCTGCCTGTCAGTAAGAAGATAACAGAAATGGATCTAGCTGAACACTGTGAGCAGGACGCACCCCACTAGCTTGTAGGTTTAGCTGAACACTGTGAGGTGGACGCACCCCACTAACTTGTAGGTTTAGCTGAACACTGTGAGCAGGACGCACCCCACTTACTTGTAGGTTTAGCAGAACACTGTGGGCAGGACACACTGCACTAACTGTAAATAGTCTAGCTGCCTGACTGTGGTACTAATAGGATCAAAAGAACACCAGTAATTTTCTTTAAAATACTGTAACAAGACAAGCCTGCCTGTCAGTAAGAAGATAACAGGAATGGATCTAGCTGAACACTGTGAGCAGGACGCACTGCACTAAATGTAAATAGTCTAGCTGCCTGACTGTGGCACTAATAGGATCAAAAGAACACCAGTAATTTTCTTCAAAATACTGTAACAAGACAAGCCTGCCTGTCAGTAGGAATATAACAGGAACGGATCTAGCTGAACACTGTGAGCAGGACGCACTGCACTAAATGTAAATAGTCTAGAAGATAACAGGAACGGATCTAGCTAAACTGAATACAGTGTATATATATATATATGCAACACCTGGGATGCATATATATACACAATTCACTTTAAGTGTAGCTAACTGACTGACTGTCCTGCCTAATCTAGTTAACTCAAATGAAATGACACTGTCTCTCTCTCTCTTTAAGCACACCGGAACACACTGCACAGGGCCGCCGTGCAGGCGGCCTTATATAGTGTGGGGCGTGTACTAAATCCCCTGGGCCATAATTGGCCAAAGCCTCCTTGGCTTTGGCCAATTATGGCTCTCTGTTAAGGCGGCGCTGTGATTGGCCAAGCATGCGGGTCATAGTGCATGCTTGGCCAATCATCAGCAAGCAATGCACTGCGATGCCGCAGTGAATTATGGGCTGTGACGCGCCACACGAATTTGGCGCGAAAGGCCCATATCGTTCGCAATTCGACGAACGATCGAACAGCCGATGTTCGAGTCGAACATGGGTTCGACTCGAACACGAAGCTCATCCCTATACAACAGTTGAGAAAGTACATGGAGCAGCATGAACATAATAAAAATAAAGAATAGGAACACAGCACAACTACTTACTTTTTTGCTTTTTTACTTTTTTTCTCTCCGGATCCTTCTGTACTGCTCATGCTCCCTTAATTTGAGGTCCGACCACTGCTTCCTGAGCTGATCTTTCGATCGTCGTACCCCAAAATTCCGGTGCAGACTCTTGACCACTTTCACCATGATCTTGGCCTTTCTGACATTGGGGGTGGGGTAAGGTCCATACTTCCCGTCATAGTCGGCCCTCTTCAGTATGTCGACCATCTCCAACATGTCCCCAAATGACATATTTGAGGCCTTAAATCGTCTCCTTCTGGATCGGGACATTTTAGGCTCCGGGCTTTCCTCCTCCTCGTTGCTGTAATTAGCACGCACCTGCTGTGTCTCCGCCTTGTGCTCTTCCCCCACTGCACCGAACGAGAAGGGGCCAGGAATAGACTAGAAAGAATGTCAGGGGTGGGTGGAGTTTCACGCATGCGCAGTGTATATAAAGCATAACACGCTGCCACCAAACTGCAGGGCATGCAGGAGGGCCAACGCCTCCTGTGTGAGGACCTTATTTATAAAGTCTTAACTAAGGGGGTGGGGGCGAAATCACACACAAAACCCACCTGAGTGAGTTGGACCATCCTCCTCCTTCTCCTGCCACTAATCCACCAGAGCCACAGCATGGAAGGAAGCGTGGAAGGAAGACCAGAGTGATGACCTGGGTTCAGTCTGGTCTGACAAAAGATGCAGGCTCTTATATGACCACAGCCTGGAGACATACATAACATCTGCTGCTGTTCATGATCTCTGGGACTTCTGGACCAGACTGCACTCCCTTAGATGTGGACTCCTCAGGCCACCAATTTTGCTATGAAATAATTGATGTGTGCCCTGGGGGCCAAAGGCTTCACCAATTTCTGCTGTTTCTCCAGCATTGCCTCCCTCTTTGTTTGGTTTGGATCCCTTAATAAAGGAATTTTTGTTTCAATTATACTCGCCTATGTGTGTTTACTTCAAAAAGGACAGTTTGTTTGTGAGGAGGCAGGTACATTTCAAAACTACAATGTGAAATTAACAAGAGACACCAACACCAAGCAACCTCCTTGAGATTAAAGATTAAATAATACCAGATAATAATGGTGTTGTGGTAGCTTGACACACAAAATACACACAAAAATATTCAGGATCTAAAATAAAAAAAAATAAAAAATAACAACAAGATTAAGCTTGAAAACAATACAAACCAAAAAAAAAATAATATAGATTTTTTTCCGATGTGACAAATCTACTTATATTGATGAAATCACAATAAATAATAAAGAAAGAAGTTTGTGAGAAGTCTGTGTGAATATGAGCAGCAAAAATACTTTCTTACATTCTTCTAGCATTATAAAGAAGAAGAGAGTGTGCTGTATTAAACAATTTTAAACATTGCAGCCTGACGAAAGTGCTCTATCCATTCCGAACGCTAATTTTACCAGACCGAGCTGTTCTGTCTCGGAATTTCTTCTGAGCATGCGTGGCACTTTGTGCGTCGGAATTGTCCACACACGGTCGGAATTGACGCGATCGGATTTTGTTGTCGGAAAATTTTATAGCCTGCTCTCAAACTTTGTGTGTCAGAAAATCCGATGGAAAATGTTGAATGGAGCCCACACACGGTCGGAATTTCCGACAACAAGCTCCGATCGCACATTTACGGGGCATAAGGCTCTTAAACTAGTTGAGAACATTTTCCTTGATTTTCCCCAAACATCACCAACAATTTAATTTGGTATTTCATTTTTATTTTAAACCCTTGAGGGGGCTGAGTTTATGTACCAGGTACCAAATGTATTTTATTTTCAAGAAGTTAAAGTGTTAAAACAGACACTTTAACAGTCTAAGGGTTATTGCACATTCAAATAACAAGCATTCTTACATTTATATGAATTCATTTAAAGCATCAAGAACAGGCATATGAAAGTTTTAACTTTAATTCACAAAAAAGAATGTCAATTTTGTCAATGTTACATGCCATTTATTTTATATTTTTTCTCTTTTACTCTGCCACTGTTTTATTTTGTACTTTATTCTCCCTTAAAAATTTTAATAAAACAAGAATAAAAAGATACAGTGCATAAAGAAATACAAACATGGTGTACTTTAAAAAGACCAAACAGAAAATAAAAAGAAGAAAATACAGATTCTATAGTAAGATTATTTATGTATGTATTTTCAGTCATAATATATTTATAATATTATATAATTATTTGATAGCTGTCTTATCACTGCTGTATACCTTATACTGTATATTTGGATTTTGTGATACCTAAACATATCTTAAAATATTCAGTGTTATGACCTAGCATATAACTTCCCTTTTTATACTTTTTTTTATATCCTCCATTTAATTAAAAAAACCACACTGTTCAGCACTGTCCTTAGCATCCTCCATTGCCACTGGCAACTGGTCTTTTTCTGGGTTGAAAGTTGTAATTTAAAGAGTAATTTAATGTTTTTGTGTAGCCAGGCCCCAATGAACATACCTCCTGGGGATGCTTCATTGCAGAGCTTGGACTCACAGGAGAATTTTGCAGAGACTAGTGCTTAAAATGTGAGCACCTTTCTCTGCAGTATTGGTGACCACTGGAGGAATAGAGGAAAGTTCCTACTTGCCATTAGACCTGCCAGAAGACTTCTGGGATTAAGGTATAGTATGTATGTTGTTGGTTTTTTTAAGTATGGGGTGGGGGAGGGTACAAGGAAGAAGGGGAGAGATCTATGTACCAGTGCTGGACAGTTTACAATAAAAAAAAAAAAAACTTTAAGACACATTCATCTTTCTTAACAGTGTATATAAGCTAAATATTAAGATATTTCAAATAAGCAGCCCATCCTGTAATCATGAAAAAAATTATCTACTGTGTGTAATGGAGCTCACAAAATGCAAACATGCTATACCATTCTGAATTCCCAAGGGGCAAAGTTCCAGTACAGGTATGCTGAAACATATGCGACCACAGGAATTTTTTTCCCCTGCTGGAGCAAATTAAATCATGCTTTATTTGTTTTGTTTTTTGCCTTACTCTAGATCAACCGTTGGTAAAATATTGTATATATAGTACTGTGCATGTGTGTATATATATATATTTATTGATTTATATATATACAGTTTATATACAGTATATATATATATATATATATATATATACATATATATATATATATATATATACATTTTTGTTTTCCTTTTATTGGTTCAACTAGATGGACTCGTGTCTTTTTTTAGCCAGACTAACTATATAACTATGTAACTACTGTATATATATAGTATAGCCCTATCAGAGTTTAGTGATCATGAATACAGCATTATCAGCCTCAGTTCAAATGTCATGACTGCTTTTAATTACCAGGCTGGCAAATATCTAAGGTGTCACTGTTATGAAGTCAATAACCATTTTTTTTTAATATAGTGCCTTTTTTTAGCAGGACCCTTTCTTTTTGATATACTGTTAGGACAGAAATATGGGATCTACCACTGATGGTTTTTCAAGATTAGAGATGAGCCAAACACCCCCTTGTTTGGTTTGCAGCAGAACTCCCAAACAGGTAAAAAATTCAGCACCAAACCGCAAAAAGTAATTGGCCATAAAAAGGATATAGGAGTCCGGGTACTGCCCTGGGGGACATGTATCAAGGAAAAAAATATTTTTAAAAAACATTTTTTTAAAGGGGCAGTGATTTTAATGATGCTAAAAGTGAAAAAATAAAAATGAAAAATTCCTTCAAATATAGTGCCTTGGGGTCCCATTAGTCTGCCTGTAAAGTGGCAATTCTGTAGCATGTATAGAACCTGCTGCAGCAAAAATGATATTTCTAAAGAAAAAAAAACAGTCAAATCACATTTAAATTGACTCGTGTTCCAATTGCCAGCACTCTATTGCAATTGCCAGCACCCGGCTATCCATACCAGACCCTTGCTGGTATGGATTTTAAGGGGAGCCCCATGTCATAATAAAAAAAACAGGAATGGCACCACGCCCAAAATCCATACCGGACTCTTATCCCAGCACGCAGCCTGGCATGCCAGGAAAGAGGAGGTGGGGTGACCTGGCCACATGCTCTCAACATGGGGGGTGGGTCTGCCCTGCCCCAAAGCACCTTGTGCCCATGTCAGTGGGGACAAGGGTCTCTTCCTGATAACCCTGGGTGGTGGTTGTGAGGGGTCTGCGGGCAGGGGGCTTATTGGAATCTGGAATCCCCCTTGAACAAGGTGCATGCTGGGACAGGGACATCACAAAGGGGTGAGGCCTCCAGGTGATGTCACCAGGTGGCCCCGCCCCTTACCTATTTAAGAACTATCAGCAGAGGAGGCATTTGACAGTCTTCCTTCGAGGAGAGTGGGTTTTTTTCTTTTTTCGGGTCCCGTGGTGTGGCGGGCATCATGATTGACAATGGATGAACATAGAGGGACATTGTTTTTTTTATAAAGGACTTGTCAAAAACCCTAGTAGTGTTTTTATTTATTTTTGACAGTTTTTTTGGTGAATGAGTAGGGGTACAATGTACCCCTACTCATTCACATTAGGAGAGGTCTGGGGACTGGTTTGTGGGCAGCAGCAATCTATATTAAGTGACTGTATTGAGCTTATAGAATTGACAGCAATATTACCTAGAGTCAGAAAACTAGATTACCAGCACAGGCAGTGTGACCACATTGATTGAAAGCAAGCTGCAGAATTGTCAGTATAGGCCAGTGATGGCGAACCTTGGCACCCCAGATGTTTTGGAACTACATTTCCCATGATGCTCATGCACACTGCAGTGTAGTGGAGCATCATGGGAAATGTCATTTCAAAACATCTGGGGTGCCAAGGTTTGCCATCACTGGTATAGGCTAAGCAATCTACTATACAGGCAATGTGATCTCAATGATATATTGTCTGTCAGGAATTTTATAGAATTGGCAGTAAGTTCATTTTGAGTCAGAATATAAGATTACCAACACAGGCAGTGTGGCCACATTCATTGAAAGCAAGCTGCAGAATTATCAGTATAGGCTAATGAATTTACTATACAGGCAGTGTAACCTAAATAATATATTATCTGTCAGGAATTCTATAGAATTGACAGTAAGATAGATATTAGATATTATTAGATATTAAGGCATTGTTAGTTGACATGCTCAGATAAGGGTCTAGTATAGATTTTGAGGGGACCCCATGCGACGGGGTTCCCCCAAAATCCATACCAGACCCAAAGGGCCTGGTATGGACTGGGGGGTCCACACAATTTTTTTTGTTCTGCCGGCAATTTTTCATTTTCTTTCAGCTGTCAGTGGGGAAGCCCGCTGACAGCTGATGACTCATTCATCGTTAAGGATGCAGCGGCCGGCTTCCCAGCCTAACTTCTTTGCAACATATTGACTGTGAGCTCAGCGGGCGAACATCCCACCGAACCCCAGGGAAATTTGGGTGTTCAGCGAACACCTGAATGGTCGATGTTCGGGCCAAACTTTTGCTCTGCCTGAACAGTTTACCCAAAACTATTGAAGATGCAATCTATAGGGCTTTAATCCCTATAATTGATTGACTGCAAATGTTTTCACACTGCATTAACACTTGTTCAATCTCCAGAGTATTTGTTTCAAGAACATCTGGTGGGAATGTTCCTGCCTGATAACAGGGCCATTGTCAGGTACTGGTGGACTCAAGACAAACCTTTCATGCATGGGCTTTTTTATTTTTCGCAAATAAAAAAAGGTAGTGACTGTAATATTTTCAGAATAAAATATCAAATGGATTTTCAGCACAAAACCGAAAATGGTTTTATTGTTTAACCAATTTGTGACAGACCTAGCCGGGAGAGAGACTTTTGGAGGGGACTGTATGCTAGCCACTTGCCGATCGATCGGGGGCCCTTGCATTTGGGGGAACGGTGCATTTGGGGGAATGGTGCTCTTTGTGAGCTGTATGCCTGGGACCCTTGAGGTGGTATTACTGTGGATTCGGGTCCTGGTCCCCCAGGACACACAGACTCTGGGGACACTGGATTTGCCATATTGGAATAGTGGCTGATTCATAATGCTGGGACAGATACTGTTAGGAGATGCTGATGTAAATTCCAGCACCTGTCTGTCTGTTGCCTGCTAAAATGTGTATTGTAAATAAGTCTATAGTATGGGATCTAAGAGTCATTAGATCCCCATTGTTGTTTGTGTTAATTAACTCTGCTATTGTGTGAAGAAGAGTCTATGTTGATTGTGATAATGTTGATTGGATTTTCTGAACTAGTAGATGGCCAGTCTGGCCTAAAAGTCATGTCTGAGTCATCTAGGCTGTCTAAAGGGATTAGTTAATTAGCTCATGTTAATTAGGTTAATTAGGTTACAGCTGTATTGTTAGAGTAATATGAGCAGGAGGTCTGCACCTCCACTTTTAGTGTATAAAAGCCTGTATTTTGCAATAAAGTGAGATTCCTGTTTGAACTTGCATACAGCCTGCCTGGTGTTTGTTCTGAGCTATCACAACTGGGTTAGAAGGGCACATAGCTGTAGTTCTAATCCCGGAACATTGGATGACCGAACAATCAGATGTTGAGATCTGCAATCTGATTCTATAGTTGCAGAGGAGTGTCGGGAGAGTGGAACCGAGCGAGCAAGGGGCTTGTTACACACTTACCAGGCGCGTTTATCCCCTTCTTGCCTGGCCAATCTTCAGCTTTCAGTGCTGTCACACTTTGAATGACAATTGCACAGTTATGCAACACTGTACCCAAACAATTATTTTATTATTTTGTTCACACAACTAGAGCTTTCCTTTGGTGGTATTTAATCCCCACTGGGTTTTTTTATGTTTTCTTAAATAAATGAAAAAAAGACTGAACATTTTTGAAAAAAAACAAATTCTTCTTTGTTTCTGTTATACAATTTTGCAAATAAATAACTGTCAATAACTGTCAATAACAATCCCGATGTACTGATGGACTATTTAATTTCTTGAGGCCTTAAAATGCCAGGACAGTAGAGATACCCTCAAATTACCCATTTTTGGAAAGCAGACAGTTCAAGATATTTAGTAAGATGCATGGCAGTTTTTTAATTGTTATATTCTTTTCATATTTTTTTGGGAAAATTAAGAAAAAAAAAATGTTCATGATTTTTTTTTTTTTTACATACTGTCACCAGTGCAGTACAGCATCATCATATAACTGGTGTGGCGGTGGCGTTTTTTTTTTTTAATTTTCAATTTTTTTTACATTTTTTTCTTCTCTTCTACGATTTTTTTTAACATCCTGTGACCAGAGCAATATATTGTTACTATAGTAACATTGTACTACTCCAAGGAAGTGATCAGGATTTTTTTTTTATACTTAATGTTTGCTTATAGCAGTGCATTGCAGTGCTATAAGCAAGCATTTTATTGAATGAAACTGAATCATTCAGTTTGTTTTGTTGTGATTAGCTGTGATTGGTCAAAGCTAATCACATGGTACAGATGAGCTGTGATTGGGCCTGTCTGTACCATGTGATCAAATCGAACAATCACAGCTATCAACACAATTGTACACAGGAAGGGCTGGACGGGAAGTGTTAAACTATGTAAGTATATCAGTAACTACTTCAAAAACCGGTGTAGCACAAAAATTTAATATTGTAGCATTATTTTTTGGGAGAAAGTACTACCAGAAAGTCTCTTAGGTCTTCATTATTTTTTTAAGGACTATATTTTTTGCAAACTATTTAAAAGTAATGTATAAACTTTTCAACATTTTAGATATACATGTAATAGCAAAAATGCAGGTGAGGTGCCCGTATCTTTGTAGAGGAGTTAACTGCAGGTAACTGATAGTCGTCACAACATTATATCAATGCAGGAAAGTCACTACATTTCAATTTCTTCCTCAATACACTGAATACATGCAAAATATGAAAATTATACAGCAATTTTTAGATTCCCAAATCTTTATCAAGTGCATGTTGTATAAAAACAATGTGAAATTAAAAGCAAAACTTCTAATTTTGGGTAAAGTAGGGCAAGGTTATAACCCCTGGCAGTTTGCTACTTGTGTCCCATTGAGGGGATTTCACTTCACTTCCTGTCTCATAGCCAAAGTGAGAGAAAATACCTTTAAAGTGAGTGAATCCCTGGTTGTCACCAGGGTCACCAAAACCAGTGTCCCTATTGGAAGATATCCCCACTATTGCTGCTCTGGGGACAACAGGAAATTTGGGATTTTTCTTACTTTCACATTTGTTGATGATAGTAAACTGGAAAAATAGAGAGGGTGAAATTCAGGGGGCATAGACAGCAAAAAAAAAATAAAAATAAATAGGTGTAACAATCCCTCTCCCCTCTGCCCATACCATACCTCTCTTTTCTAAATGCTGTCCATCTAGACCGCTAGACACATGCCAGATTTCATTAAATTGGGCACCATGATCACATGATGTCACCTACCTACAGTCTCATTTTGTGGCACCCATTACTAATACTCATACCTGGGATGCTATACTGAAACCCAGCACCGATTAATTTTTCCTTTTTTTTCCTTCCTTCTTCCCCTCCTTATTTCTATTTTTTTATCGCCATGCTCCCTGATTATGGGTTTTCCATTACCCCCTGTGTTTTTTTTCTTTTTTTTTTCTGCTTGTATTTTATCACTTTATTTGATGTCATTTTTCATTCTATTTCTACTATCTACCGTAAACAAGCTCTTGACCATTGTACAACCACCAACGAGTGTTGGTAGACTTTATATGACTCAAGTCCTATCACTGGCTCTGCAACCAGCATATGTTCGCCCCCCGGATAACTAGTTAGATTGTCGCCCATGATGCTCAGAAGATGCCTGTGGGTGATGATGTGGTTGTTGCAGAATTATCTGCCCTCTTTGTTATTTTTTTTGTTATTGCAGACCCGCACAAGTTTTGGGAATTATGCTCCATCTAAGTTGGGGAAGCTGAGTGCTGGGAGGGGGGTAAGGGGTAATTGTAAGTTTTTCCTGTGGTTAATTATTTGTAATGCAACGTGCTTCACAAGCTATAACTATGCAAGGTACATCATGCAACTAAGGTGTTCTGAACTGCACATACTGGTGTGTTCTGTAGCTGATCCTGCTCTGGGGACTGATCCAATACCACTCCCAGAGGATACTCACCCCAATAAAATATGGCCACCATAAAATTTTTAACCTAGAGTGTCTTTGGGATTCGGGACAAGTTCAAGCGCACAGCAGTGTTTGACTGCCTCAAATCCTACCGAGCGGACATAGTGGTGTTGGTGGAAACTAGACATGTGCACAGTGAAATATTTAGTTTCGGAATTTCGTTTTCGTCCGAAAAATAATTTTATTTAGTTACTCCCGAAATTCGTTTTTCTTTATTTCGTTTTTTGTTAAAAACTTGCATTCATCTGAAAATCCAAATTAAATAAGGTCAAATCTGTTATTGAAGGCTTATGGTGTCTGTCGAATGTTCAAAGAAGATTCGACGGAGCAGCTAAACTGTACGACGGCGCAATCGTACATTTCCGGTCCAATTTTCCACCTACAAACTATAGTAGAATTCTAATGTTGTATGACACTAGTAAAAATTATATTTATTAATTATTATTACTAGTCAACCAACATTAGAATTTTTCTATAGCCTATGGGCGGATGCATTTGACCGGAAATGTACGATTGCAGCATCGTACAGTTTACTAGCTGCTCCGTCGAATCTTCTTAGAACTTTCGACAGACACCATAAGCCAAAGATTCAACATTTGTATGTTTTTCGTTGCTTTGTCGAATCTTCATTGTTCATTCATTGGTCTACTCTACCCCAACAGTCAGCTAAGTTTCACATTCGTTTCTCAATCGCAAGTGCAATGGCGGGCGCGGCATCCGACGTTGTGTCTGTGTCAGTCTCAAAGGCATCAATGCATTTCGACGACATGGAGGACGTTCCACTTCCTGGGCCTCCTATGGAGGCAGCAGCAGCAGCAACATCCCCAACACCATCATCTAAAAATGGGCGCAGGAGGGGGACACAAGCTGAAACCAGCAGGAAGCGTAACCTTATGTGGACTCACATTGAGTCCCAGGACCTTGTAAAGGAAACGCTTCCTTGCTGGATGCAGCTGTGTGGCCCCCGCTCCAGGGAAACCACTCAGGAGTGGAAGCGGGAGAAGTGGGAGGAGATCTCCAGAAGGGTTGAGGAGACCTATCTCCATCGGCATGACCTGACTGCCTGTCGCAAAAAATTTTAACCACTTCAGCCACGGAGGATTTGGCTGCCAAATGACTGTGCCACTTTTTGCGATTCGGCACTACGTTGCTTTAACTGACAATTGCGCGGTCGTGCGACGTGGCTCCCAAACAAAATTGACGTCCTTTCTTTTGGTGGTATTTGATCACCTCTGCGGTTTTTATTTTTTGCGCTATAAACAAAAAAAAGCAACAATTTTGGAAAAAAGCAATTATTTTTTAACTTTTTGCTATATAAGTATCCCCAAAAAATATATAAAAAACAAATTGTTTCCTCAGTTTAGGCCGATACGTATTCTTCTACATATTTTTGGTAAAAAAAATTGCAATAAGCGTTTTTTGATTGGTTTGCGCAAATGTTATAGTGTCTACAAAATAGGGATAGTTTTATGGCATTTTTATTAATAATTTCTTTTTACTAGTAATGGTGGCGATCAGTGATTTTTATTGTGGCTGCAACATTATCGCGGACACATCTGACACTTTTGATGCCATTTTGGGACTATTGTCATTTATACAATGATCAAAGCTCAAAAAATGCACTGATTTTACTGTGTAAAAAAATTACACTGGCAGGGAAGAGGTTAACCACTAGGGGGTGCTGAAGGGGTTAAGTGTGTCCTAGGGAGTGATTCTAACTGTGGGGGGATGGGCTACCAGTGACACAACACTGATCACTGCTCCCTAGGCAGAACAGGGAGATGCTGTATTTACATAGGCATCTCCCCTTTCTTCAGCTCTGTGACATGATCGCCGGCACCCGGCGGACATTGAGTCCGCAGGCCCCGATGTCACGTTACTTTGCGCAGCCGTGCCATTCTGCCAATATATATATCGGCATGAGCTGGTCGGCAAGTGGCACACACACATAAACATATAGTATTGCTATCACATGTGATGTCAGTAAAGTTAAGTGATTTTTTTTTTTCTAAAAGGAATAAATAATTTTCAATTTATCCTCCCTCCTGTGAAAAACCAAATTTGCACAAAGGTGTGCCTAGCCTACACATGAAAGCATAGTTTGCAGTTGCACATGTTAAATATATTATCGCCACGATCATTGTAAGAGGAATATTTCCATGGCCTTTATTTGTTCTTAGTTATCACTAAACTGAGCAGTAATGCCCCGTACACACGGTCGGACTTTGTTCGGACATTCCGACAACAAAATCCTAGGATTTTTTCAGACGGATGTTGGCTCAAACTTGTCTTGCATACACACGGTCACACAAAGTTGTCAGAAAATCCAATCATTCTAAATGCGGTGACGTAAAACACGTACGTCGGGACTATAAACAGTGCAGTGGCCAATAGCTTTCATCTCTTTATTTATTCTGAGCATGCATGGCACTTTGTCCATCGGATTTGTGTACACATGATCGGAATTTCCGACAACGGATTTTGTTGTCGGAAAATTTTATAGCCTGCTCTCAAACTTTGTGTGTCGAAAAATCCGATGGAAAATGTGTGATGGAGCCTACACACGGTTGGAATTTCCAACAACAAGGTCCTATCACACATTTTCCATCGGAAAATCCGACCGTGTGTACGGGACATAAGTGCTTTTAAGTTCCACTTGACCACCTTTGCCCCCTTTCTGACAAGGCCATATTCTGCTAGCGCATTGCAGTTTTAACTGACAACTGCACGCTCCTGCGATGTACTACCCAAATGAAATTTACGCCCTTCTCCCGCCACATATAGAGCTTTTATTGGTGGCATTAGATCACTGCTGGGTTTTACATTTTTTGTTATTGAAAAATAAAAAGAGTTAAATCTATTAAAAAAAAAAAAAAAAAAGTGTTACAGTGGCTAGACTCAACCAGCTTGCGGACCCTCCATATGTTTAGTTACTATGGGGGGTCCACATCCGCAAGTGGGTTAATGCTTTGCAAAAGAAACAAGAAAGGAAATTTTACACCATACACAGTTCACACAAAAGTGCACCGTGTAATAATTAGAAAGGTGGACTGGACATCTATATTTACTTGGCACAATCCCAATCCTGTCTTTTATATTTTATTGTGCACCAAAAAAGCATACGTTTTTCTTAAAATAAATTTGGTTAATAAATAAATGTGCAAATCTTGTGCTACATGAAAAAATGCGCCTAATCCAAAAATTCCATTTGCATTGTTTTATTCTACAGGTTCATTCTACATGTGTTTCATGTGTTGATGTCATTTTCAGATTACAATTGTAGTTTAGTTGTGGAACCCATTTCTCTTCTCTTTTTGTTTTCAGTTCCATAGCGTGGAAACGCAGGCAGTTGGGGCGCAGAGGGAAGCAGGTGCCTCTCCTCCCCCATGAGGCAGAGCTCCTAGCGGGTGTAGGGGAAGATGAGATCACCCAGCTCCTGGCTCATCAAGGTTGGTGTTAGCATTGCATTGTGCAATGTGTGCAGGACATTTTTTTTGTCAAGCATGCAACGCGACATTTACCATGATGTGTTTGATTTTATTTAAAGATCGTATGCAGGCCCAGCGCCGCCGGAGGCAGAGGGCAGAGGAGCAGGAGCCCTCCACACCAGCAACATGCAGTAAGTACTGTAGTAGTGACACTAATACAGTGGGTCCTTTTCTATTTGTCCAGCCTTCCATTGTCGATTCCAGTGTCATTGCTTCTCGCTCAAGCAGTGACAGGTAGAGCCTCTGCGACGCTCTGTCAGGTAACGCAAGCACTTCCGTAACTTATGTAATCTGACAGAATGTCGCCGCTCTGAACTGAGGAGTCTGATCAGTGGCGGTGCACCTAGCACTCGCCGGCGCCGCTGGAACCAGGACAGCTAAGTGCCTCGTATTTTTTATTTTTACTGATTTTTTTCTAAATGGTGAATGCATGTCCCTGCCTTGTAGATAAACGTTAGTAGGGGGGCGTGGCTTAGCAATTGCCGTGTGAAGAAGCATTTCTGAAGAGCTCCTGGCCTCCCCCTGTCCTACCCGCACCAAAGACGGCTAAATCATTTATTTCTACGGCATGCCAACTTATAAGAGATATAAGACAAGAGCATCGGTAAGCAACAACCTGAATTCCACCCCACGGAGCAGTATAAGGAGCTACTTTCGGGACTCACAGAGGAGCTCACCGGGCGCCATTGTTTCAGCGCCACGTGCACACATCCCGGCCGAGGCCGACTCACAATCTCAGGGCGCCATCCAACGAGAGTACACGTGAGTCTTGATTTAGCTTGAATCTTGATGCTACAAGACCATTTTTCAGCCCGAGCATGACAGGACTTTAACACCCCTAGCATTATTGGCCCATGGCTGATCCTCCTTTGTATATGAACGATTTGTGCTCCTACTCCCACTGATCCCCAGGCAATCAAAAGTGGAATTTCCAGTCACAGGAGACTTTTCACTGTTTAGAACACATCTACCTTGCATACCAGGTGATAGATACAGGAAATTCCACTAAGGTTGATATACAATCCCCAGTACTCTACAAAGAGTGGGCTGGGAGAGAACATGTCAGATCTATGAAAACTACCTAGGATATGACAGAGAAATCTACAGATCTTTTCTCCCCCACTCCGTCTTATGCATACACTGGCAAGCCCGATCTGTGTAGACTTTCTGAAACACTCATCAGGGAGAGGATCGGTTTACACTGCATGTCTACACAAGCCGCTGTATACCTGATGAACTCGGACATGGTATTTTATGTTGTTACAGATGCTATTTACTGTGACTGAGAATCTGAGAATTACTTTTACAGGGCTCACTAAGATGGAGAGGGGGGCAGTAAGGTATGGGATATAGATTAGCTTTTAGTTTACAGCAAACATACAGGGACATGATTTCCACCACCATGAGACGATTTCTCTGACCTGGGAGGGAATAGTGAGGACTAGTGTTATTATGTCATATTACCAGGAATCCTCGCCCCCCGGAGAAGTGAGCCTGGGTAGTATACCTTGGGGATGAGGAATGCAGTCTTAAGTTGATCCTGTTTTTAGTTTGTTTCATCTTTTCACTTGGTTTTAAAATATTTTTAAGCTGCTCCCATACCTTCACAAATAAGCCTAGAGGGAACTTTCTACTATAAGAGTAAGAAATGTTGTTATGCTTGGCTAAGGTCATTATCTGTTATATATAAGTATCATAAAGAACTATATGTGGTTATATGAAAACTGTTCAAAGTTATGAACATGCCATCCATCCGCATTCAGATACCACTGCCGCCTACAATTATACCATGACATATGCAATCCCATAGCGGGGCGGGAGGGGGGAGCCAGTGAGTTTAATCCTAGCTATTCCTTTCCACAACCCCAACTAGGCCAGCACTCGATTATCAGTTAGCACTGGTGAGCGTTCTTGCACTACTGTGCTATTGATATAGAATACTCTTAACAGAGTCTAGAGGTGTGTACACACACTTACTCCATCCTTATCTCACCCCTTGACCTCTGTCCCTTTCCAAATCCTGTTTCCTGGTCTGACACATTAGGCTGTCTGGCCTCAGATACTACTATATATCTTTACCCTCTTTACCTTCTCCTCTTATATTTAAACCCTTCTCTACCCCTTTTCTCCCCTCTTGCCTGCTCCTCTTCTTCTGCCCCAATCCCCTTTCTCAATATCGGGTAACATGGAGGCGGTGAATATCTTTTCATTAAACACAAAAGGCTTGAATATACTGGAAAAAAGAAAGATGCTATTACAGGATCTAAAACACCATAGAGCAGACCTAGCACTGCTGTAGGAGACCCATTTTAAAAGCAGTAATCTCCCCATTCTGAGAAATAGATTCTTCCCACAGGGGTACCATGCCACTAACGGCTCATCCAAGACCCACGGAGTATCTATACTCATCTCGCACAGAATCCCCTGGAAATTTATAGATATAAGATCAGACCCAGAGGGGAGATATTTGTTTCTCAAAGGAGAGATCGGGGGGATTCAGGTGACCCTTGCTAATATTTATGCACCCAATTGTCATCAAGACCATTTCATCCAAAAAATCATAGAGACCCTCCTAGAATTTAAGAGTGGCCACCTCATAGTGGGTGGGTATTTCAATGTCCCACTAATTCCCGCTGAGGATACTTCCTCAGGAAAATCTTCGGTAACGCCCAATACTAGGAAACGCATTTCCAGGACACTACATAGATCACAACTGATCGATGTGTGGAGACTCCTACACCCGACTGAACGCGACTACACTTTTTACTCGACTCCTCACAAACAGTACTCAAGGATTGACTACTTTCTACTCCCACATGCACAATTACACGCACTCCGTGACTCCAAAATAGGATCAATTACATGGTCTGACCACGCCCCGATTATGCTAACATATGCACTGACAGAGAACACTACTACTAGATCCAAAACATGGAGACTAAATGAAAGCCTCCTACAGGATGAAGAGGTACTAAAGGATGTCTCTATAGAATTAGATAATTATTTTAAAACTAACAACACCCCAGGTAGTGACCCCGGAATTATATGGGAAGCCCATAAGGCAGTAATTCGCGGAGTTTTAATCAAACACGGAGCACGCATTAAGCGAGAACGCTCAAGTCAGATTGCATCCCTATACCAGGATCTACATCTAGCAGAAGCAAGACACAAACACGCCCAAACACCAGCTGGAGAAGCGGAACTTATACAAATACGAACTAAAATAACAGACTTAATGCAATTTAGGGTGAAAGCCTCACTCCAAATCTGTCGTCGAGTAACATACGAATCGGGAAACAAATGTGGCAAACTTCTCGCCAATTCACTGAGGGAACAGAACCTTGCAAATTACATCCCCCGTATCACGCTACCCTCTGGACAGAAAGTTATGCATCCACAGAGATTAGCTTCTGCGTTTAGGGAATTCTATTCCTCGCTATACAACCTAAAAGCACCACCCACATCACAGCTACAAATAGACGATTATTTAGATGGATCTAGAATGCCCCAATTACCTACGGAATCCAGTGAGTTGTTGGATGACCACATTACCAAAGAGGAAATACAGAAAGCAGTAGCATCCTTGAAGGCAGGCAAAGCTCCGGGCCCGGATGGCCTCACGGCCCAATATTACAGAATTCTTCTACCGGCCTTGGGAGAACATATGCGGGGGTTCTTCAACTCACTGGGCTCTGGATCTCGTATACCTAGAGACACGCTGTTAGCTCACATCTCAGTAATTCCTAAGGAGGGGAAAGATACGTCCGCTTGTGGGAGTTATAGACCAATTTCACTACTTAACCTTGATCTCAAGATATTTACGAAAATACTGTCCACCAGAATCCAAACATACCTCCCTTCCCTGATCCATTTGGACCAAGTCGGTTTTGTCCCCACAAGGGAAGCTAGGGACAACACTTCCAAAGTACTCAACATACTGCACGTAGTAAATCAAAATAAGATTTTGATTTACTACGTGCACTACTACTTACTACTGTATCTTCCTTAGCACGGACGCGGAAAAGGCCTTTGACAGGGTGAATTGGAATTTCATGCTTTCTGTCCTGAAACATGTTGGATTGGGAAACAGGATGCTTAACTGGATCAACTCTGTTTACGCGGACCCCACTGCTCAGGTTGGTGTGAATGGAGTCCTGTCAGATCCCTTCATGATCAGGAATGGAACCCGTCAGGGGTGTCCGCTGTCACCACTTCTCTTCACCCTGTCACTGGAACCCTTCCTGCGGACCGTGCGCACTCACCCGGATATAACCAGGGTGACTTTGGGAGCAACACAGCAGAAAATCGCTGCTTATGCAGATGATATGCTGTTTACCCTCACCAACCCAGCAGTCTCTGTTCCTAATCTATTACAAGAATTCCAAATTTATGGCAATCTCTCCAACATGAAGATTAACTTTAACAAATCCATAGCCATGGGCGTGGGACCACCTTCACGCACCCTGATGACTATTAGAGACAGTTTCAATTTCAAATGGACCGCTACGGCCATTAAATACTTGGGCACGTATATCCCCCCAAAATTTCACAGCTATTTGCCATGAATTTCCCCCCTCTACTATACTCAGTTAGGACTCTGCTTACAAAATGGAACAAAGGATTACATTCTTGGTTTGGTAAATGTAACATCCTGAAGATGTGCATACTACCAAAGTTTCTGTACCTACTACAGGCTCTACCGATCCATATACCTCCTCATTACTTTAACCAAGTTAGTGCCCTTTTCTCAAATTTCATATGGGCAAACAAACGACCCAGACTCAATAAAAGACTGATCACGCTACCCAAGATATTCGGAGGCCTGGCGGTCCCAGACCTCCGTAAGTATCAGCAAGCGACCCACTTAACCAAACTGATAGACTGGATACGACATCAAGATACTAAATTATGGACTCAATTAGAGCAGACCCAAAGTGAGATACCTTTAAATAGATTACCCTGGTGCCATGGCTCCCTACCACGTACGTTAAAGAACCACCCTCTCATTGGTGTAACATCGAGAATATGCGCATCCCTTTTTTTAAGGGCAAAACTGACATCTCCTAACTCCCCATTACGTCCAATACTGGGAACACCAGATTTCACCCCAGGTCACACGGACCCAGTGTTCAGATCTTTACACGACAAAGGATTTTTCCAGTATTCCCATTTTGCGGCGAATGGGAGGTGGCCGACGGCAGAGGAGCTTATGAACCCAGAGGGACAGTTCCATCTGGACTTCTGAAGAGCCATTCAACTTAAACATTACCTTAGCACATTACCTCCCCCTGAGGGCCTCGCGCAGACCCTGACCACTTTTGAAGCTGTTTGCTCGGAGGAGGGAGTTCTACCTCACACACTGTCGGCCACCTACCAGTTGCTGATTACACCACCAGAGAATCACCAAATACCCATGTTGGGGACATGGGAAAGGGACTTACAATGTACGTTCTCACCACGACAAAAACAAAACATTATCCTTTTTACGTTCAAATCCTCAATCTGCACAAAGATGCAGGAAACAAATTTCAAAATACTCACCAGGTGGTACAATACACTTATAAAACTGCAAAGATTTTTCCCGTCCACCTCGGGGCTCTGTTGGAGATGCCGAGGAGACCGGGGGACGATTCTCCATATTTTCTGGAGTTGCCCCTTACTGGAACAATACTGGAAGACGATACAACAAACGATCCAAAATTTCACAGATCGCCCCCTCCCAGCAGATCCGGGCTTCTACCTACTACATGCAACAGACATGGCGAGTAAAAGATACAAAAAATCTTTGCTCAGACATTTATTGGATGCAGCAAAATCATGTATTCCACTACTATGGAAGTCCACCAAACCCCCAACCACAGGCATGTGGATCAAGAAAGTTGAGGACATAAGGAAAATGGAGGATCTCATCCTCACAGCCTGACATAAAAATGAGCTATACACCAAAACCTGGTCTCTCTGGTTGACTTTTATATTTTCAAGCGAAGGACAGAGTCTTCTGAAGGGTGATTGAGTTCACCTGACTAGTCAATTCTGATACGCCGACCCCACGTATGGGGCAGTCACCGCCTCCGTGTACCCTCCCCCCCTCTTTACCTTCTTTCCCCATTCTTATTTCTGACCTTTATCTACGCTCCTTCTATCTTATCTCTCTTACTTCTCTTATCTCCAATTTTACACTCTTTTTATAAAAAAAAGAAAATGGGCAGGAGGAGGGGGATGCCCAGACAATTTCAGAGACAGCAGCAATTTTGTTTACTGTACTTATAATTCTGCAGAATGTAACTGTTCTTTTATTAGCTGTAAATGCAGATGTATGTTTTGCGAGGCTGCGTCCTCAAATTTTGCACTTATACATGTTGTTACTATGGGGCTTTGCCCTTTCTTTTGTCTAAATAAAAGTTATATTTGAAAAAAAAAAGATAAACGTTAGTAACCTGCCCTGTATTGCCATGCTAATGGATAATTCATTTTATCTATATACACTACAGTATATTTATTTATAGTAAGTTGAAGCTTGAACATTGTAACGTTCATCATTTCTCCTTTAAATAGGTGTCATCCAGGCAGAGGGGAAGACTCAGGAGAAGGAGGCTGAGGCAGCAACGCCCACATGTAAGTTAGTATAATCTTGCTGGTATCTGCTGAGTGATCATACATGTTTCAATGTTCTTGTACTAATGTGTGAGATTGTTGTACACTGCATATTGTAATGTTCTTTTCTATCATTAATCAACAGCTGCTGAGGCTGAGCAGGAGGTGGAGGAGACCTGCCCTCTAGAGGCTGCTGGGGATGCGGAGAAAAGCCAGATGCGGCAGATCCAGGGAGTAAGCATAACTTTTTTTGTATTTTCCAGGCAAATATAGCATTTTAAATATGAAATGCTGATGGCATACCTTGTCTAGAAATGGTTATGATTTATTCTGCAAGGCTTCAGTTTAGCTGGAATTATTAGTCCCCCTCTGCAGCTGATTCCAGTCTTCCTGTTAGCGTGACCTGTGCTTGTTATTTCCTTAATGTCCCTGATCACAGCACCTTCTTGCTGCAGTTCAGATTCCCAGTCTGAGCCAATCACTGTTAATCATCGTGAATAACACAGCAGGCTGGAGGGTGTGTGTCAGACAAGAATCTCCAGCTATTGGCTGGCAGTCCCTGGACATATTTAATCTCTGGCATGCCCCTAATCCATGCATTAACACTTTCCTCATGATGTTATACCTGTTATACCTCCTAGCCTAGACCAGGAGTGAGTAACCTACCTAGCCTAGAACAGAAGTGGGGCTTATTCAATCAGTGGCCATACAAAATTATCAACTTTAAAAAGTAGCCTGCTATATTTTATTAAACAACTTTTTATTAGGTCATCCCAAATACGATGGCTTGAACGGCTTCTCTTTGGTGAGTGTAATGTTAAAAGCTGGTATAGCTGATATGTTTTTCTGCAAATGCAAATGATCTTCCATATCTGTGACAGTCAGTCAGTCTGGATGAGGTAGATTAGTTAGTGGTCGGTTAGCACTTAGGCGAGAGTCCCCTTTACACTGCTTGATGTGTAGAGGGGAATCCCTTTGTACTCTGGCCGGGTTGGCCACTCAGCTCCACCCCGGTCAGAGTACAGTAAAGTACTACACCTTCCTGCACAGCTCTGCAAACTTGGTATGATGCAGCGAATTGACACAGACACCACTATCTCCTACACACAAATTGATTAGGTGCATCTCGCTGAATAATGAATATCAAAAATGGAAAACTGGTATGGAAGTGAAAACATCTCAAGATGTTATATGATTGTCTACAAGGGCTGGGAGATAATTGCCTTTATATAATGTTAGGGTGAAGAAGCCATGTGTACTGTATTATCTATCTAATGTATTTTCTTTTCTTCACAGGTGAAGTCTTCATCCTTCACCTCCACCTGGTGGACGAAGGCCTGGACCTGCCCACGTCTGGTTGGGCTGACTGTCCTTCCTCCCCATGTGAATGATTATCTGCGGAGCATTGTGGAGGTACAAGAGAGATAATATGCCTTAACCAGGAGGCTATGCCACTCTTTGGCCCTCCACAATTGCCGGCAGCTCCGTCACTATGTGGCTCTGGAGAGGTACCAACGCAGCCTTAGGAGGCAACTGGAGGCTACTCGGTACCTTGGTGACCAGATGACTGGCATTAATATGTCCCTACAGTGACTGGTCACCAGGTTGTGGGAGAATATATTTTTATAATTTTTTTCTTATTTTATGTTAAAAAAAAAAATAAATGTTCAGAAATAATTGTTTTCTTGAGTTTTGCTTTCCTTGTTAGATTCATATGATGTTTATCTAAATTAACTAGTCCATTTATTGTTACTAACTTACTAGAGGCCTTATGATTGTAGTTTTTCTACATTTAACCATCAGGCTGAACTTAGAAAATTTAAGAGATTTCTCTCTACACTATTTCATTGTGCAAAGGGTAATCCCATGTATTGTGTCCAGTCACGCCATTCAGCTTTCCCCCCACCAGAATACACAGCAGATAGTTACAGCAGGGGTTAACCACCATACAGTCCTCAACAGTTCACAGGACATAGGTTGCAGGCTTGCAAACACGAGGGCAGCAGTTAACCGGACAGAGGTTGACAGGCTAACGCAATCACAAGGGGCAACAGTTCAAAGGGCAGTCATCATTTCCGGGGCTTGAGTAACATGGCAGCAGGGTAGATTACTCACACTTGTGACTTCGGACAATTGCAGATGGTCATGAAACAGGCAGAGGTCAGAGAGGGCCCTGGTGTCCCCAGGGTCAAAGATGGCTAATGGGAGGGGTCCTAGGCATCTGGATGCAGCTCAGCAGTGACCAACTAATCTATCTTGCATAGAATCACGTTTCCAACTGTATGCTTCTTTGTGCTATGTTGTGTTGGTAACATATTCTGATCCTTGAGTTGACAGCCTCTCCATCAAGAGGAACTGTCATGCTGTTGAGGTCATCTTTAATCATTGTCTCTTATTTCCAGACCATCATACAAAAATGGTTAAATTAGCACACATTGCTATTTGTATTTACAAAGACAGCAATACGTGAGCAGTAGCGCCACATCAAGGCTTCAACCCTTGCTACTGTCCATTCACACAACATTCATTCATGCAATCACGCACACTCTAGTCACTCTACACAACATTCATTACATAAAGGGTAATGGAAGGAATAAAGGGAAACATCTGGATTGCTTAAAACAATATAATTCTATTTAAATCTTGGAGTCACGCCAAAGACAAGTAGACAACTGCTATTGTGTCAAGTGGTAAGAAAATAAAAAAAATGATTTTCCTCAATACTTGGATGGTTCCTCTGAGTCCCATCTATCTTCACATGGTAACAATGATTCAGGTCTCACAAGTTAAGGGTAGGGTAACCCAGCTTGGGGATGTTAAATTTGAGGGAAGTTATTTGTTCCATCAAATGGGGTGTTAGTTGTTCACAGTGAGGATTAAGGATATTCCCAGTAATAGAGAAAACTCTCTCACTTTGCACAATGGTTGGAGGACAGGATAGAAGTTGCTGGGCAACCAGGCAAAGACCAGGCCACAAACTTTTCTTACCATCCCAATAGGTCAAATTGTCCTCTGTAGGAAGCAAAGGTGCTTCATATAGGTAGGCTCTGACCATTTCAGAGGCACCGCTCTCCTCTCAATTACCTGCTGCTTGACCTGCATCCACTAGATTGTCAAGTGCCTCTACACAACATGCACATTCTCCACTCAGTTGCTTTTGAGTGATGGTGCCAGGCCTTGGAATAGCAGACACGGCAGGTGAATCCTCCAAACTGGCCTCATCCGGCATACATCTCTGTTGCTGCAAATTACAAACCCTTTCAATCAGTTTTTCTTTCCAGTAGGAGAGGCTGTTGCCTCTGAGTGCCAGTTTACCTTTGATCCTGGGATCACACAGTGAAGCCAGCATGAGTTCAGGGCTTTTGCGGACACGGTCATTTAGCCAATCTTTTAAGTTATCTTGTAGCTTTCTGATGCATCGGCATGAAGTGGGCTGCCACTGTTTTCTAGGAACGATCCCATTTTATCTATGAGATAGGTAAACAAGGGTATGACCTGTCCTAGGCTGGCATTGCTCTGACTCAAGTTTTCCATCACATTCCGAAAGGCTTTAAGACATAAGCGAGCTGCCGAATTATACACCAGTCATCACGTCCCAGTGTGGAATCAATCCCAATGCTGTGGCGGGATGATAGATTGTGGATGGCTGTCTTTTCCCCCAAAATGCGTTCCAGCATTTCCAGGGTATAGTTCCACCGGGTGCTGACATCTTGTTTCAGGCGATGTATGGGGAGCCCTGATTGTCCTTGCTCCTCCCTCAACAGTTGACTAGCCCCTACACTGCGGTGGAAATGCCCAGTAATCTTTCTGCAAAGGTCCAAGATTTGAGCAATCTTGTTGTTTTTCTCCACTGGGATTGCACCCTTGACCACTAAATGCAGTATGTGTGCAGAACAGCGCACACCGAAAAAAGATCCATCTTGGAGTGCTTTAACCATGTTTGAACCTCCGTCTGTCACAATGAACCCAACAGAGACATTGGTGACTGTCAGCTCTCCAAACCAATTGGCCAACATCAATCTAATTGCCCGCAATATGTTGGCAGAGCTGTGTTTATCATCACGGACTTCTGTGTGGAGCAGGAAAGCTTGATAACCCTGCTGGTCTTGTGCTGCAGACCTGCTTCCTGATGAAGTTTGAACTCTTACACTAGTGCCACCACCAACAGGCACAGTGGCCTGCCACCAGTGTGCAGTCAAAGACAGGAAAGCGTGTTGACCGCTGGGAGCTGTCCACAAATCAGTGGTCAAATGAATTGTCTGACCCTCGGCTTTGGCCATTTCCTTCAATAATGCAATGCATGAATGGTATAGTGCTGGAATAATATTTCTGTTGAAAGTTGTTCGTGCAGGAACAACGTATCATGGAGCAAGGGCATGCATGAGCTGTTTAAATGTCTCCCCTTCAATCATGCGAAAAGAGGCTCCTCCAACAGCAATGAATTGGCCAATGAGGTGGGTGATCTTGTTAGCCTGCTGTTTTGACATGCCCTTGGAACTAAAGCCAACAAAACTATCCAGGGTAGGCTAATGATGTCCTTGGGAGGGTGAGGAGCCTGATTAGGTCCGCAGTGGAACTACTGAACGTAGACGGTTTGTCTTAATTGAACCCTCTCTATTGCCTGTGCTCTGAGTAAGTGGTGTGGTTGAGGAGGTACCACCAGTACAGTCAGAGTCCGTTATGCTGCTTCCTGCGCTACCATCTTCTTTTTCTGCCTCTGCCCACAGTAAAGTAGAGTGGTGGTAATTTTTAAGGTGTAAGTTCATACCAGCATTGGTTAAATGTCCTAACTTTTCACCCCTACTCACTTGCTTCCCACACAATTTACACTTTGCAAAGAACCCGCCTTCCAATGTTTGAAAGTATTTCCAAACATTGCTGCGGCAGGATGCAGCCCCTTGACCCTGTTGATCTCTATTTAGGGCTGATATAGCTGCAGCAGGTAGCACACCAGTGGTGGAAGCTGTTGCCACTACAGCTACACTTGGTGAACTAGAACTAGTGCTGCTAATGGCAGGGGTGCTGGGGACTGGGAGCTCAGTGATATCATCATCACAGGATTCTTCCTCCATAATAACAGAGGGAGAAGGGGAGTTAGCAGCAGATGAAAAAAGTGAACTGCTACCTGTCCTACTCCTCGCAGAATATCCCTCTTGCACTTTCTCTAGGTCAAACTGTAAGTCTTGTGGGCTAAGAGTGTATAAAACCTCTGCAGTGGTTGGGGAAAGAGGAGCATCACATTCAAAATCATTCTCTTCTTGGGCCAATGGAAAAAAGTCTCACACTCTGTCTCTGCTGCTGTCTCCCTCAATTGCTTCTTTGGGGAGCTGGGCAGTAGCACTGGCAGTGTGATTGGTGGTGGTGAGTATAAAGGCAACTCCACTTTACTAGGTTTCTTGCCTATTCCATAAAAATAAGAAGCCATGACACCTGTAGAAGTAGAAGGAGGCACTGCACTGGCAGTGGAAGCAGCAGCAGCAGCAGATGTTGGTGGTCTGGCAGGAAAACTAATAGTAGAACTGGTGGTGGTGGAACTGGTGGCACTGGTGGTGACACCCACTGTTGTGGACAGCATGTTTGTGGCGGCAGAAGTGCCAGAGGCACTAGAAGCAGAGACCTTGCCACTTTTTTCGCAAGGCGTCCACCATGACCGCAACAACGACCACTACCTCTACCTGCCTTCACTTTTCCATTAGAACGGTACATTGCTGACTTGATGTTGCTGTATAGTTCAGAAAATGGACTGGTGATAGTGATGATCACTGATCAGACAGGTAACAAGATAGGATATATAGAATCTATATGGAATCTCAATCTATAATATAGAATCTATAATAATAAATCCCCCCCCCCCCCACAACACGGGCAGCCTCTGAGGCTATCACAAAACTAGCAGCAACAATAGTATCACTAGTATCTATCTATCAAGTTCACAACACTAACACAATAGCAGCAGATTATTGTGAAAAAGTTAAGTTGAACTGTAGCTTGCTTCACTATTGTTCTGCTACTGTGCTTGCTTATGCTCAATTGATAAATAATTAAGGTTCTCTGACAAAGTGACAAATGGACCAGCTAATATTGACTGTCTTCTGAAATGATTCAGTGTGTGTGTGTCTCTCTCTGCTAGCAAATCGTAAGTGAAAGTAAGTTGGCTGTACGTGCGTGGTTCTAGCTATTTTACTGCCCCTCCTCTTTGGTTACAATCGGCCAATAACATTCATCATTATTTTTATTTTACTTCCACCACCCAATTCCAGCAGCAATCTTTTTCTTTTCTCTCTATGTCGAATCTTTTCTCTCTATGTTGAATCTTTTAGAATAATCTTGGACTATGGACTATAGAGTTAAGTTTAGGCACATTCGACCACAGGTTTGATAGACACAGATTGCTATTGTCAGTGTCGTGTCGAATCGCCTATCTATATCGAACTGTTGTCGCAGCGAAAATGAAAATAAAGCATTTGTTTATGTCGGATCTTTCAGTTTTCGGATTCTGCGCTTTCGTTATCGTTTGTTAAAACAATAACGAAAACACTTGAAATTCGGATGAAAATTCATTTGGACGAAAACTAATGCACATGTCTAGTGGAAACACATGTCACTGGCCAACTTCAACTTGCACTTAAATGCCCATGGATAGGGTGGACGTATCACGCCACCCACACTCCCTACTCCCGTGGAGTGTCCGTTTTAATTGCTAAAACAACCCAATTTGGGATTATCTCGGTACAGTTGGATCCCCAGGGTAGGTTTATCTTTTTGCACTGCACTTTATATGGTACACCGTACCTTATTCTAGCCTACTATGTCCCTCTGTCTTACAATTCCACTGTGGTTACTGAAGGTTTTTTTATATATGGCCCAGTATCCCACAATCCCAACCATTTGGCTTGGGGATTTTAATATGGTCCTAAACCCAACCAAGGAAAGACTACAACCGAACCAGACTACCCAACTCCCTACCAGTACTCGCTTGAGCCGCACACTGACCACATTCTCACTAACTGACACATGGCGCTTTAAACACCCGGACACTTAGGCCTTTTCATGTTTTTCGGCAACACACCCCACCATGTCCTCTATAGACTATATATTGGTCTTGGATGTCTTACTTCCCTTACTTGAGGACTCAGGGTATCACACCAGGTCTCTGTCGGACCACACCCCTTGCTGGGCTTCCCTACGCCTTGCTCCTCAAGCGAGACCCCGTACCTGGCGCCTTCAACCATTTTGGTTGTCGGCTCTAACTGATCAAGATGACATACAGAGGGGATGGCAATTTTTTTTTAACACAAACAGGGATATGGCGTCTATAGGCCCAGTATGGGAAGCATTTAAACTGCATGTCCACTCCACTTTATCTAGACGTATAAACAGACTGGAAGCTTATTCCAAAATAGTGCTCCAACAAGCCTCAGAGAAACTAGTAACTGTAACAGACAAATTTGTGTTGGATCCCACACCGGACAACGCCACGGCGCTTAAATTCCACACACGTATAGTCAACCAAATTCACTATGAAAAGGCCAGACAACAGCCCTTTTTTTTGAGGCAGAGGGTGTTCGAGCAGGGAGAGTGGGCGGGAAAGCTTTTGGCTTACCTGGCCCACCAAGATACTAAGCCACCAGTGGTGGTATCCCTGCTAGACCCACTGAACAAACCTATAACAGACCCTCAGTGGCGGCTGCCTTTAGATCATATTATGCTAACCTATACACCTCACAGGTGACTGTCACTACACAGGAAACACAGGCCTTTCTGCAAAACATACCCTTCCCTCAGCTATCTGAAACTCAGGTAACAGACCTGGAGGCTCCCATCACCACGGATGAAATTGCACTAGCAATAGCATCCTTGGCACCTGCTAAAGCCCCTGGCCAGGACGGCCTGCCAGTAGACTTTTATGCAACCTATTCGGAGACATTGACCCCCGAATTACTGAAGTTATACAACCATATTTTTGAATCCGAATCCTTACCGGAATCCATGCATCAAGCGGTGATTATTGTACTCCCTAAGCCAGGTAAAAATCCCCAATATCCTACCGACCAATTTTGCTACTCCAAGTGGACATAAAAATATTGGCAAAAGTGCTAGCCTCTCACCTTAATCAAATGATTTCATCCCTTATTCACCCCGATCAAGCGGGATTCATGCCTGGTAAAAACACAGCCATGAATATCCACCGATTACACATGAACCTTCAAGCGTGTCATGAGAAAGTTGGTACCAGAGCAGTGATAGCGTTAGACGCCGCCAAGGCGTTTGACTCTGTGGAGTGGGGATATCTGTGGGAGTGCTTGAAAGGCTTTGGATTTGGCCCTAATTTTATTAAATGGGTGAAGCTATTATACTTCTCTCCAGAGGCCTGGGTGGCGGTAAACGGATGGACATCGGACCCCTTCTCATTGGGGCGTGGGACTCGACAGGGGTGTCCGCTGTCCCCATTGCTATATGCCCTGGCTGCAGAACCACTCGCTATTTCACTCAGGACGAATCTGGGTATTCATGGTCTTCGGATGAACTCTCTGGTGGAAACAGTGAGCCTCTACGTGGATGACATGCTCCTCTATTCGGAGAACACTGGCCCATCCTTACAGACTGCCCTCCGGCCATTGAATAATTTGGAAAGCATTCAGGTCTGCGCATAAACTGGTCCAAGTCGCAAATATTACCCATAGACCACTTTCACAAACTGCTCTGCATCCCTCCCTCTTCATAGGGTGTCATCTATTCAATATCTAGGAATAAAGATCACTAGAGAGCCCCTAGATTACATCAACAATAACATAGAACAGTTATTCACCAATCTGAAAATACACACACAATCCTGGTCGCGACTCCCACTGGGAGTGATGGGAAGGATCAATCTAACTAAAATTATCCTTCTGCCAAAGTTCCTATACATGTTCTGGCACTCTCCGGTTCTAATCCTCTTAAAAACTTTCAAAACGGTAGACAGCATCCTTAACACTTTCATATGGGGATCTGGTAGGCACAAATTAGCATGGAACACCCTTAAAAATCCATCCTCCTCGGGAGGAGCAGCTCTACCAGATTTCCACTCTTATTACATAGCTGCCCAACTCTCCCACTTCTATCACCTTCACAAAATAGACGGACCCAGATATCAAACCCTTACATGCCAAAAGCCACACAACAGTGCACACTCTCCCCTACAAGTAGTATTTAGGGGCAAGGAAGGCAGGGGGGGTACAGATAGTCAAAACCTCCTACTGTCCCATCACAAACGCATATGAGGGATCGCGCTCAAACTGACTGGAGCTGACTTCTTTCATTCTAACACACCCCTTTGGCACAATCCCCAACTAAGGGAACTGTTACTGATTCCAGGTGTTGACATCTGGGCAGCTAAGGGGATATTATATTTACATCAGGTAGTAACCCCACTTGGAATTTGGAACTTTCAATCACTAAAGGAAGAGTTTGAGCTACCACCCCACATGTTTTTCAGATATTTACAAATGAGACACGCCCTTCAGGCACAATTTGCAGATGGCCTCCCAAACCTGCAAACTTTACCCATGGTAGACGTAATCATAGGCGCAGACCCTTCCAAACTGGTATCTACTCTATATAATATATTAAGAACTAGATCAGTATCACGGATAATAGATATGGCCAGAACTAGATGGGAGGATGATGTAGGCCCCATAGAAGAATCAGACTGGGATGAGATCCTGGGGAACACTAAGAAGGTCTCCCCTAGGCTCTCCGAGCACTTGACTCAATTATATATTATACACAAATCATACCTTACACCGGCGAGAATCACCAGGTATCATCCAAACCACAACCCACTGTGTCTGAGATGTGCCGGCCACCCATGCACATTTTACCACTTAATATGGGCCTGTCCAGCGATCCAGAATTACTGGGCACAAATCATACAATTTGTGCATGACCATATGGGATCGCCCTTACAACTGGACCCCAAAACCTGCCTAATGGGATTACTTCCAGACGTCACAATCAATCAGTTCTTAGCCACCTTCTTATATGAAACCCTCTTTAGCGTGCGGAAGTTAATAGCCAAATATTGGATGCGAAATACACCCCCCTACTATTCAAACATGGATAGGGGAGATCAATTTAAATCTACCATACAAAAAGGTTATATACCGACAATATCCAAGAATGTATATTGGGAGACCAGAACTACTCCAAGTCACGTGAAAGAACCGTGTCACACTGAGTAGTGATAAAGAATCTAAAGAATCAAAAGAGCCAAGGGTGCAGGGTGAAGAAATATAATCTGTTGTAAAAAGGGAAGATAGATGCAAGGACAGAATATATTGTGTAGTAGACATCTAGGAGAATTCACCTGTTAGTGTTCAATATGTACCCTTCTATTGTACTGTATGACATGTACCGCGCTTGTATGTTTTTGCTTACAAATAAACTTGGTTTTCAAAAAACAATCCCTCGCCCCTCTATCCAAAACTAAAAAAAAGTTTTGCATTTATTTATACTTTAATTCGAGTTCATTAAATAATTGCTCAGGGTGGAAGTCACACAATCATAGCATAAAAAATTCCACCCACATAAGGCTTATGTACTGTATATACACCAATTAATTGAGACATCATCAAAGCTATCACAGATAACACTGAAACAAACTAAACCAACCTAAAGTAATCATGCATCACAAATATAATGTTGCATTTTAATTTGTGTTCAGCAATAAATGTGTAACAAAAAAGCATTATGTGTGTCAGAGAACCGATCATCCCACAAGTTCTTTCCCACTCATTTGTCTGCTACCTGTGGATGTAGAAATTGACATATTAGTACTACAAAACCAGAGTGTACTGATTACCTTTAATTCCACCATACCTCATTAGAATATGGTCACCTCCTCTTTTCAGTATGGGAAAATGTGTTGACACTGGCGGTGCCGGACTTCTCTTCCAAATGTTATTAAATACAGTCCTCACTCTCTGTGTGGTTTTCCCAGCATAAATCAACTTACAAGGACAAATTAAGGCATACACTACAAAAAATGAGAATGCAGTGTAATGTTTTCTCATATTTTAGGCTCCTATTGAGATGAATGAAGTTACTTCCTTTCAGCATCAAAGTAAATTATGTACAGGACCAGCATGGGAAGGACCCAGTTCTTTTTTGTTCTAAAAAGGTCAGTGCTGATCTCCCCAACTGTGATTGTGTTGGAAGGCCTTATTAGCAACCTGTAGCTCAGGGATATCTGAATATGAGTTTGTCAATACATGCCAATGTTTTTTCACAATAGAAAATATCTCTGTGCTTAAAGGCTGATATTGTAAAGCATATTGAAATCTCTTAGGTGTAATAGGCCTTTTATCAGCCAGAATGATCTTTTTTCTTTGCTTCCAATAATTCTTGGGGATATCTTTTATCATTAGGTTTGCACATCATCTCCTGTAACCACTTCTCCAATCTATTTAGATCATTTACTATACGTTTTACTCTCAGTAGCTGATTGAAAAATGTGTGAAGGGTGAAAATTGTCATATCTGAGTATTTGGCCTGTGGTTTGTAGGTTTAGAATATAAATCCGTATTGAGCTGATCCTGCTTGATGTACACTAAAGTGTTTAATATCACCTCACCAGAGACTAAATACATAATCTATATAGCACCAGTAAGCGATGCACTATTCAATATATACCGTAATTAAGTATTAAACACATGCAAAAGCTGGGGCAAAATTGGAACCCATAGTAATGCTGTGTCATTACAAATAAAATGTGTCCTTTATCCAAAAAAAGTTAATAGTCAAGATGTACCCAAAAATCTCTTCAAACAAGTCAATATCAGTTGAAGTATATTGTCTGTACTCTTAAATGAATGTAAGGGCTACCTCTGTACTCTCCTCATGATTGATTATGGAATTGAGGCCAGTAACTTCCCAGGTTACCATGAGGGTTACCTGTGCCACCCCAGGTAGAGTCTGCTGAGTTATCTTGTGGAGCCACCAGAAAGTTGTATAGAAACAAAAATAGAATCTCTACTGCCCCGTACACACGATCGGACATTGATCGGACATTCCGACAACAAAATCCATGGATTTTTTCTGACGGATGTTGGTTCAAACTTAGGACTAATGGATATATGGACAGGGGATTATAACAGTGCTAGGGTCAAAAGGTATAAAGGAGAAATACACGAAAAAGAGAGGTGTAAAAGGCAAAAAATTACAAAGTTTATTGATAATAATACATGGGTAGAAAATTACACTTAAAGCACTTAACATTTAAAATAAGTACATATACTGTATGTGACCCAAAGAATGATGAGGTAGGCCAGATGGAGATGGCCGTCGAGTGGGGAGGGCTCGATTTCCTACATGTTTCGCCAAGATATTGGCTTCTTCAGGGAACAAGAGCTCAAAAACTGAATATGTAAAACAGTTCTGGGATGTCGGCGCCAAAAGGGGGGGGGGGGCGCACGGAGGCGTCACCACGGGGGAGCAAGCAGGCCGCGCCGTATAATGTGCCTGCAGGGGGCATACAGTAGACGTCTTTCTTTAAAAACGGTAAAATGGAGTGGACACTAAGTGCCTGTGGATAGGTGCACACACACAGCAAGGTAGTCGCCAAGGTAAACGAGATCAGCAATCAGTTGAAAAAGGGCTTAGTAAAGTGAACTGTCAAATAGAAATCTCATGTTGGTGCAGTCACATACATGAAATGCTTAGCTTGAAGATTATAAATCGATTTTTTGAAAAGGGCAGTAATCACAAAATGTCCTAGTCCGCCATATAGCAGACAATGTTGCTCAAGTGTGCAGAGCGAGTGCAGGCACGTCCCTCGCCCTTGTTGGACGAGGGATGTGCCTGCACTCGCTCTGCACACTGCAATAAGGAGTCACTCTGGACTTGTCATTCACTTTGAGCAACATTGTGACTTTCTGGTGGCTCCACAAGATGTCCATATATCCATATGTCCATATGTCCATATATCCATTAGTATATCCATTAGTCTTTTGATTATTTTGGGGATGAGGTGCCGCATCCTATGGTACCATCTAGCCACCCTTACACTGTTGGTTCAAACTTGTTTTGCGTACACACGGTCGCACAAAGTTGTCGGAATTTCTGATCAGCAAGAACGCGGTGACGTACACCACGTACGACGAGCCTAGAAAAGGCCAGTTCAGAACCAAGCGCTGCACCCTTTGGGCTCCTTTTGATAATCTCGTGTTAGTAAAAGTTTGGTGAGAGACGATTCGTGCTTTTTCAGACTCGTGGTTTTCAGATCGTTTTCTACTGTTCATTTTGTGCTTGTGGGTTTGTATCTGTTCTTCAGTGCGTGCAAGCAAGCTACGCGTGACTTTGTCATTGTGTTCTTGTTCGTTCCTTACTGTTTTTCAGGTCGCTCTTCACAGGCCTTGCTGTTCTTCAGTGCGTTCTGTTACTTTGTTCTGAGCAGCCGACCATTTTCTAGCCATGTTTCGTATACGTACTCCTCGTAGAGTTCGTGCTGTGTGGGGGCTTGGTGTTGGGGTCCTGACCTTGACACAAGTCCAGTCCATGAACAGGGTGGGGAGGAGTTCATGGACCAAGAATTGGTTGCTTCAGCGTGACCAGTTCTGTCATATGCCTTTGCTCCGTGAGATCCGTGAGAAT
Source organism: Aquarana catesbeiana (assembly GCF_042186555.1). Taxonomy (NCBI): domain Eukaryota; kingdom Metazoa; phylum Chordata; class Amphibia; order Anura; family Ranidae; genus Aquarana; species Aquarana catesbeiana. The sequence goes on along the minus strand of NC_133325.1, from coordinate 216,772,910 downwards.
AATCCTGATGATTTCAGGTACTTTCTCCGGATGACGGACCCCGTATTTCACAGTTTTTTGGCTTTGCTGATCCCCTTATATTAGTAGGCAGGATACCTGCATGAGGCAAGCCATCACTCCGGAGCAGAGGCTCGTCGCCACCCTGCAGTACTTGGCGACGGGGAGAAGCCTGCAGGACCTCAAGTTCTCGACAGGCATCTCCCCCCAGGCTCTGGGTATCATTATCCCAGAGACCTGTTCTGCCATCATCCAGGTCCTGCAGAAGGAGTATATTAAGGTAAGATTTGTATCCTTTAATATCACATTTTACTGTATTTAATGTTTGCTAATATATTGTATTTCTTTCCTCATTACCTAATTACCATGATTGTAATATGCTGTAAATGACCCCTTTGTCCTCATGCATGCTGGATTTTTCTATTATTATTTTTGTTGTCCTTCATACATATTTGCCTTCACTTACCTCCCCAGCATGGTCTCCTGGGCCTATATTCACCTCATGTAGTCACTTAACAATGTATTTTGTCAGCTCCATAGTAGTGCTTTACCCCAAACACCCCCTAAAATGTGTTGAAATGTGATTTGTGCGTTAAATTCAGTCAGAGTGCCAGAGGCTTTTTTGGGGGTCCCCAAATCATTTGGAACCCTCCCTCCCCCCAACTGCTAAGTCAGCTGATACCAATTCTCTATCTAGCCTCAATCATCTATCTGCTGACTTTGCCAAACCCATACACACTATACCCACCTCTTTTGTGGTCAGATTTATGGATGAATTCCCCAAAGCATGTAGTGCAAAGGCCTGCCTGTATACTTTCAAATGGTACTGTTTAAAGTTTTTGTATACTATTATTATCTTGATAGGTAATAGCAGAATGTCCAAATGTGCTCAAATGTGTACAGTGTGTATTTATATCTTTGTATTATGACACTTCTTACCTGTCCAGTGGGCTGCCAATAGTGTAACTAAGGAGGGGCTGTTCAAAGTAATACCCATTATTTATGCATTCATCTCTCAATAAAGTGGAGAGGGTTACCTGTCTAAGAGCTCCCCCCTATAATGTTAGAAATGGCCCATGAGGGGGGGGGGGTGAATATGATAGGTGTACCTTATACTTTGGTCTTTAAAAATTCCCATAAATAAATGTTATCTTGATGTTGGCCGAGAATGTTTGTGTGTAATCTGCTTTCCATGTTTATGTGCAAAAAGACTAATTTTTTTTGTTTTCCTCCACAGTTTCCTTTCACACTACAGGAATGGCAGACTGTGACCTCCAACTTTGGCCAGCGGTGGGACTTTCCTAACTGCGGAGGGGCAATTGATGGGAAACACGTCCACATCATCCCACCACTCAACTCGGGGCCGTACTATTATAATTTTAAGGGGTTCAATAGTATTGTGATGTTGGTGGTGGTGTCGGCTACTTATGAGTTCCTGTATGTAGACGTGGGGAAGAATGGCCGGATATCCAATGGTGGAGTCATCGCCCAGACGGAGTTCTACAGGCGTCTCCAGAATGGCAGCTTGGACTTGCCACCTCCAGAAGACAATGTGGAAGGACTCCCATTCGTCTTCATTGCGGATGAAGCCTTTGCACTGGGGGACCATCTTATGCGGCCATTCCCCATGAGGACCCTCACCCCGGACCAGAGGGTTTTTAATTACCGGCTGGCCAGAGCCAGAAGAGTGGTGGAGAACACGTTTGGAATCATGGCCAGCCGGTTCCGCCTATTTCTTACACCCATACATATGGCGGAGTATAAACTGAATCATATTATCCTGGCGTGTTCTACACAACTTTTTACGGCAACATTCTGCCAACTATGCTAGCTCAGTTGGGCCTGAGGCCGGAATTCAAAATGAACCAACCCTGACGGCGCTTGAAAGTGGCCGTCCTGGCTTGCCCTCCCTGAGTGCCCATGATGTCCGGCTAAGATACCTTGAATTCTTTGCGGGTAGGGGGGCATCAATATTCCAGACAATGTGTGAAACCTTTATCAAATAAAAAAAACATTAAGCAAATCTTTGTTGACATTTACTGCTTGTGTTTGTTTTAGCTGACCCTGACAGAAATGTGTTGAGTCCTGAAAATGGCGTGATAACCTTATACAAAGCACTGTTGGGTGTTATTTACTAAAGGCAAAGACACTTTGCACTACAAGTGCACTTGAAACTGCACGTGGAGTGCAAAGTGGATTTGCCCTTAGGAAATAACACCCATTGCCACAGAAAACACCAATTAGAGCACCCCAAAAGTGTTGTAGCGTTGAGACAATAATCCACACATTCTTGATTAACAATCTTTTTAATACCTGCACAATCACATGTGCATTTAGAAAAGGTTTTTAAAACAAACCAACATGTTTGTTGTATAACAATTTTTGGGGTCACATTAGAAAAAGTAGAAATGTCCATTTAAGATAAAATAGGCGTGAAAGGCAAGAAAGCCTCAAATCTTGAACTTACAAAGTTCACACTTGGTAGAACTTGAAGGCAATATCAGACATGAGTATTTAGGAACTGTGTTTGATATTGCGTTCAGATGGGGTGAAGTCACCCCCAGAAAAGCCAAATTTCTAAGATGCACACAAATAGCCGAATGTCAACATGTGCTAGCTGCCATCATGGGGGATCAAGGGACGTGTTTTGGGGGAGCAACCCCTTCCTCACGGCTACTTTATTATTGAGGAAGGGGTTGCACCCCCAAAACACGTCCATTGATCTCCCGTGATGGCAGATAGCACATGTTGACACACTGTGTGCATCTTCAAAATTTGGCTTTTCTCCAATTAGACAAAAAAATGTTAAAATTGTAGCACACCATAAAAGAAAGGGATTTGGAGGGGTTTTAAACTCTCCCCACAACATCAATGATGTTCTTATTTTTTTGAAGAACATCATTGATGCTTTTCTTTATGTTTTCCAAGTCCCTATTACACCCCATGATCTCCCCAATCAGGATCTGTGCACTTTCCGAGGTAAAATGCCCTGGATCCACAACATCACGATCACCTAAAAAGATCAAAACCAAAAAAAAAAACATGTATTATAAATATGCCGGCATCCATGTCTTACCTGAGCCTGTGGTCGCAGACACTCACCTGTTGTGGTGACAATTTCCACCACGTCTTCCTCCTCCTGCTCTTCTTGTCTTTGGGGGATCTCCCCTTCTTCCAGAGGTGGGGGGTCTCTGGTCTCCTTGGATGAGGGGTGTCCTCCAAGTCTTTTCTCCCCTATGTAAAAAAAAAATGGTATACTCAGCACACAGATATTTGAGGGAAGAACTATAAATATGAAACATTGCTTGGAAGTGGGGTACAATTGTCTATTTTGGCTGAGTTACAAGATGTCGAATTTTTAGTGTCCTTTGTCAAGCTTCAATACTTTACCTGTTTTGTACAAGCTTCACAGATGGAGACACCCCTATGGTATACATTGGAGCACCTGTGTGGGCCCCCTAATAAAAAGGGTGTTCTTGTGTCCCACACTAGTGCTCCAGCGTTCAGATGTCTAAACAGCTGCTGAGTGTCCTCTCCTTACACAGAATCTAGTTTGAATTTCATTCTATTAACAAACACATCTACACAACCAAATTATTTTCAGACAAGTAGGCCCTAAAAAATGTTGGCAAATGCATATGGCCCAAACAATGGTGTTTTATAGGCTGAAAGAAAAATGTTTGATACGAACGAATAATGTGCCCATGAACATGAAAGTTGACATTTTAAACTGGTTAACAGTTAAGAAAAGCACATGGAGCAGCATGAACGTAATAAAGACAAAAAGAATAGCAACACAGCACAACTACTTACTTTTTTGCAGCACTCTCCGGATCTTTCTGTACTGCTCGTGTTCTCGTAATTTCAGGTCCGACCACCGCTTTCTGAGCTGATCTTTCGATCGATGTACCCCGAAATTCCGGAGCAGACTTTTGACCACTTTCGCCATGATCTTGGCCTTTCGGACATTGGGGTTGGGGTAAGGTCCATACTTTCCATCACTGTCAGAACGCCATCTCCGGATACACTATCTCGCACGGGGGACCCCACCAGACTGGACTCTGCCGGCCTTTCCTGGCCGGGCCCCGTTCAGTACATCTGCTGGCCTGGCACTACATTACCCCCGGCAGGCTACATCCAAGCATTTGGGATAGTACATCCATTTAGGATTCAGGCCCAGACGTCCTTCATCCATACCCCCTCTAACCCTCCGTCCTCAAACAATTGATGGGCCCACTTAGACTGGAGCCCTCCCAGGACCATTCTACTTATTGGTGGCTTTTTTGACGCCCTCTGTTGGGGATTGCGTTCCCGGGTTGTCGTGCCTCGGGTGGGTACACAGGCCTTGCGGGTTGTGGACCAGGAGCAGGACCTACGTCAGATGGTGTCACGTCCCCCCCCTCCTTTCTTTCCTTTTTTATGGATGCAGCATTAGATACATGCCTCCCCAGCAATACCACATGACACATCTGTTTGTTTGCTGATTGCAATCTGATACCCCTGAGGAAGAGCATAGCTCGAAACGCGTCGGGTACTCCCCGCATATGTACTTTATGTGTATTGGAGTTCTAGGATTGTGAATTAATCCATGCATGTTCTGTATTGCCAATTTTTGTATGTATCACGTTTGCTGCACATTTACCCCTTGTACTACAGATCTACTGTAAGATCCACATTATTAATAAACACTTTTTCATACAATCCCTATATTTTCTATACTTCTTATGACCTATAAGTAGGTGTTCCCTCTTAAAGTCCCAATAGAGGATCAATTTCCACAAAGCATACTTTCCATCATAGTCGGCCTTCTTATTCATATTTGATGCCTTATATCGTCTCCTTCTGGATCGGGACGTTTCAGGCTTTGGGCTTTCCTCCTCCTCGTTGGTGTAAATATCAGACACCTGCTCTGACTCCGCCATGTGCTCTTCCCCACTGCGCCAAACGAGAAGGGGCGGGGGATAGACTAGAAAGAACATCAGGGTTGGGCGGAGTTTCACGCATGCGCAGTGTCTATAAAGCGTGCATAGTACGTATGATCTGTGAGAGGAGGAAGGAGTAACGGAGGCGCCGATCGTGATAACGAAGGTAAGATTTAACATTTGGCCTATACTGCTTCTAGACTGAGGCCTGTATTTGCACAAGTTTAGAAGACTTTAGGCTGACATTTGGGTTTGTCTTGTGTTGTGTCTTGCAGTGAAAATGGATATCTTGAAAGATAAGGGCTTTATGCCAATCTTCATTGATATGTTCAGGGAGCTGCCTTGTCTGTGGGAAAAAAAACCACCCTGAATATAAGAACCAAACAAAGAGGAAGGCAGCGCTGGATCAATTGCTGGAATTTGTGAAGACGGTGATCCCCACGGCAGACATTACCTATTTGAAGATTCTAATTGGTGGCCTGAGGAGCACTTATCTAAGGGAGCACAAGAGGGTCCAGGACTCCTAGAGATCAGGAGCTGCAGATGACATTTATGTCCCCAGGCTCTGGTACTATGACAGGCTGCATTTTCTGGCAGGTCAGACTGAACCCAGGCCAGCACTCTCCAGTCTTCCTTCCACGCTTCCTTCCCCCCCAGCTGAGGCTTCTGACGCCCAACCTGGGCCTTCCAGGCAGCAACATTTGGAGGAGCCCAGCTTGAGCCAAGTATAGCATTCCTCTAAATATTTCTGCTTGTCCAATCAATGATGTTAAATAGATGTTAGTTTGGAGTAATAATTTATGATTGTGATTGATGATGCAAAAACTAAAACCATGTCCCTTTTTCATACACAGGGAAGTCTCAGCCAGGAGGTGGCCGGGCCAAGCAGGCTGCCTGAAATCAGGTTCCTCCCCTACACCTTCAAAGACAAAGTGGCAGGAAGATGAGTAACCTGGAGGAGGCGGCCATAGGCCTCTTTTGGAAGGCTACAGAGGCCTTGAGAAGCCTCCACATTGTGGAGGAGGACTTTGCTTGCATAACTGCTTGCAAAATGCTGCAGATGGAGGAGGGCCAACGACTCCTGTGTGAGTCCTTAATTTTGGAAGCTCTCAATAAGGGGTTGAGGGGCCAAATAACATGTGCTACCCACATTTGTGACCTCACACATAGTCCTCCTCCTCCTCCAGGTCCTACTCCTCCTCCTCCTCCTCCTCCTCCTCCAGGTCCTACTCCTCCTCCTCCTCCTCCAGGTCCTACTCCTCCTCCTGCCACATCTCTAACACCAGAGCCACAGCCAGGAAGGAAGCGTGGAAAAAAGACCAGAAAGTGATGACCCTGGGTCCAGTCTGGTCTGGCAAAAGATGCAGCCTCTTGTAGTACCACAGCCTGGGGACATAGATGTCATCTGCTGCTTTCAGGATCTCTGGGACTTCTGGACCAGACGGCACTCCCTTAGATATGGACTCTTCAGGCCACCAATTTTGATGTTAGATAAATGATGTCTGCCCTGGGGGTCCAAGGCTTCGCCAATATATGATGTTTCTCCAGTGTTGCCTCCCTCTTTGTTTGGTTTTGAGCCCTTAATAAAGGATTTTTTGTTTCAATTATACTCGCCTATGTGTGTTTTCCTTCAAAAAGGACAGTTTGTTTGTGAGGTACATTTCAAAAATACAATGTGAAATTAACAAGGGACACCAACACCAAGCAACCTTCTTGAGATTAAATAATATAAGATAACAATGGTGTTGTGGTAACTTGACACACAAAACACACCCAAAAATATTAGGGAGTAAAACTAAAAAAACAAAAAAACAAAAATCAGCCTTGAAAAAAATACAAACCCAAAAAAAAACAGCCTTTAAAAAAAAAATAAAAAGAAAACAACAAAAAAAAAATTTATCAGATGTGACAAATCAAAATATATTGAGGGAATCACAATAAATAATAAAGAAGTTTGAGAGAAGTCTGTGTGAATATGAGCAGCAAAACTACTTCATTCTTCTCACATTATAAAGAAGAAGAGAGTGCGCTGTATTAAACCATTTTTTACATTGCAGTGTGACGAAAGTGCTGTATCCATTGTGAACACTCATTTTACCAGACCGAGCTGTTCCGTCTTGGAATTTCCTCTGAGCATGCGTGGCACTTTGTGCGTCGGAACTGGCCATACACGGTCGGAATTGACGCGATCGGATTTTATTGTCGGAAAATTTTATTGCCTGTTCTCAAACTTTGTGTGTCTGAAAATCCGATGGAAAATGTCCGATGGAGCCCACACACGGTCGGAATGTCCGACAACACACTCCGATCGGACATTTTCCATCAGAAAATCTGACCGTGTGTACGGGACATAACAGCTACATGTAAAATATATACCCACATAGATAACCTTTATGCACAATAAAACATACAAAGTTTAGATTTGGAAATCTAGAGTACATAAAATACCAAACAGAGTAAAGCAAAGTGGGGGAGCCAGAAGTAAACACATTACAATGTAGCATACTTGGTGGGTGGGTTAGGGTTACTTATGACCATTCCAGTGTACCATACAGAGTGAGTTGAGGGAGGTCAGGAGTATGTAATGTACAATACAGCGAACAGAGGGGCATAGTCAAGAATATGTACAGTACAACACAGGATAGAGATGATCTACTACAGTAGAACTATATTTACCACAATGGGCTCCGTTTACATACAGTATAACGTATAATGTCTAGTCTAGGCACTAAAAACTCTGGGTGAAGAAAACTACCACAGTTCTTTAGGCTCCTACTAAACTCTTGTTAAATTCTACTCACCATTATCTGGCTTGCTGCATCTTTATAGCCATAGTTGTCAAGCAGCCATAAGAACTGTGGTAGTGTCTGTAAGAGATACTAGCCAGCTGCATTGCTAAACAGCTGTGCTTACAGTGAATTTGACAAGTGTTTATTTAGATTATTCAGTGGCATATGTGTGGACAGACATCACTTCCTTAGGGACCTTTGACCCTGGGTGACTGCCCAAGTTGATCTATCACTTCTTGGTAAGAAGGGATGTGATGCTAAACCCAATCAGTGCTGAGTGACAACATGACCACTTTCAGAATTCAGAGGCAGCTTAATCCTTTAATAAGACACAGAAGTTAAATCCAACACAGTTTTTCTTCAGGTACAATAATTGCAAAGCATTCTGTTCCAGTCTTTTGAAGTTCAAGAAGACAGTGACTTTCACAAGCCCTTTCCAAGTGGATGAAAGAGAAACTAAACTGTACAGTGGAGAGGAAGAGAGTGCCTAAGGAACATAACCAACGGAACATAACAAGGGCACAAAAATACACAGGTTGGAACAGTCTATAAAAACATCAGATCACTTCTCCAAGGGTGGCAAAGCTTGAAAGGTCCCTTATGGGTGGAAGTAGCATAGTCTCTCTAGTTTGCTGAAGAAAATGATTGAAAATGCCTCTTTAGAAGGCTCTGCTTCCAGAGTCTCAGAGCAAGGCTGATATGTCCATACTGTATCACTGTTGCATTCTGAACACTTCACTGTAGTCTTGCAGTCTCTGGGGAAGTTCTCTTCAAATAGCGTAGTTCCATAGGTTGTTGCGTGGAGTGTTAGCAGCTTGAGAAGCAGGAAAAGGTACAATTTGCCTGACTGACCTTGGAGCTTAACTGCTGCAGCTTCCCCTTCTGGCAAATGTACTGCAGACAAGTGGGCAGGATTTGAAGACTGTGCCATTGTGTTGTCATTACTCTGTCATTACTCTGGACAAATTGTTCACGTTGTAGGCTCATCAGGGGTTGTCATGATAGGGAAATACAATTCTTCTTCCTCAGATGGTTCTTAGCTTAACTAGGGCTGCCATTTCATTTCTTTTCTTCTGAAGCACTTCTATCTGGGCTTCTGCCTGTGCAACTCATGCTTTATCCTATGCTTAGGCCTGGGATGTTTACATTTCTTCCTGTGCAGTTTGAGATTCTGCCACTGCTCATGCTTGGGCTAATACTTTGCTGGTTGCTTCTTTCTTAATCCAGCCATCTTTTGTTTTTGCTTATTGTGCTACAGCACATGCTATTATCAGCAATATAAAAGATCCTTTAGAGCTCCCAGAGGAGGTAGAGAGGCAGGATACAGTTTTCTGCAGTTATCATATCCTGTTCTCTATCAATAACCTGGACTTTAAAATGTGATATAAAGGGGGGCGTGGCCTGCTGCAGACCAGGATGGCTGCCTGAAGTCGGAGCTCTGTTCCACGGCCTGGAAAACAGCAACCCTCAGCTACCTTCCTCCCCGCAGCTTACACCACTGAAGCGTGGGAGGACCGGGGATATTCCAGGGCATGTCGCCGCAGCTATACAAGCCACCGAATCCCCGCCGCCTGACTGATTACTATCCGACGGCCGCCGCCATGCAGAGGATCCAAGATGGCGCAGACGCCAGTAACAGCAATGTCTCCCATAATGACTCTGAGTGCCTGCCTGCTGCCCCTACAGTGCTGCCTCATCAAGGAGACCCAGCCACAGCGTCCACAAAAGATGGACCCTCCTCCAGAGGAATCCCTAGGAGGACTTCACCCTGACAGAGGTAAGAGGCTGGCTACCTCCCCTGCACACTCCCCAAACAAGGAGCCACATGCAAAAAAGCAATTATGGTCCCATGTTGTTGCAGGGACATATGGATCCCAAATTGTTCCCTCCCTGGCTGCTATCCCTGCTACTGATAACACTGTCTCTGAAGCAACACTGAAATCTATGCTTCTTACACTGCAGCAAGATTTACATAGGGAGCTCCAACTATCAATATCCCAGATGCATGACAAGATAGACTGCATAGAAGAGCGCACAGATGCTCTGGAAGAGAATTTGCAGGATTATTCTGAAGCGCACAACGAACTCTTAGATGCACATGAACACCATACGGAAGAAATCCACCACATCAAAATGAAATTAGTGGATTTAGAAGACCGCTCTAGGTGGAACAATATCAAATTCAGATGCATCCCTGAGTCAGTCAAACTGAACGAAATAACACCATACTTGCAGCAACTCATCTCCGCCTTACTCCCACGCCTCAACGCCCATGATACATTAATTGACCGGGCTCAAAGAATTGCTAAACCTCCACACCTCTCAGATGACATCCCTAGAGATGTTTTGGTGCGCATACATTTCTTCCATGTTAAGGAACAAGTTCTCTCCGCAGCCAGATCCTCGAAACCCCTGCCAGCCCCTTATGCTAATATTAAGCTGTTCACTGATCTGTCTCCTGCCACAATTTCGCCCCTGTTACTTTTATTCTTCAACAGAAAAAATAGTGTATAGATGGGGCTTCCCTATGAAGCTGCTGGTTACTCACCAACAAAAGATCATTCCTATTCCACTCCAAAGGATGGCTAAAAGAAACTCACCAACTGGGGTCTCCACCCCATCGCTCCTAGGGAAGTGGAACAAGCTATTACCTCCTACAAGCCATCTGATTCCAAAAATGCAGCGACTAAAGCGTCCAACAAAATATGACCTTGGTCTAAGCCCAGGTCTCCAGCCTGGGCGAAACACCTTACCCTTTTTTCTCACCACCCCTCAGGTTTAAAGTTGTGCTAAGCACACGTTTCTTTCACTTTTGATCTCAATATAGTTTATCCAGCAACTGTTTTATTTCTTTTTCAGAGCTTCGGTTTGTTTGTATTTTAGTACCTGATCAGTTTATTGTCATCTACCTGTAGCACATACGGCACTGATTTATCTGTGTATCTCCCAACTATCGACGGTAGGTGAAGTCTCTCTCCCTCTGCCCAGGCCCTCATAATTGCCCTGCTGTCATGACGCTCTCAATCACCTCCCTCAATGTAAAAGGCCTGAACTCGCCATTTAAACGCAACCTTCTATGGAAGGAAGCATTACAACAGGGAGCAGACGTAATCTGTGTTCAAGAGACACACTTTTCTAAACTTAAACAACCCCAATGTACTCACAAAAAATATCCCCACTGCTTCTTTGCGAATGCCTCTAAAAAAAAAGAGAGGGGTAATGATTGCCATTAATGCGGCAGTAGATTTCATACAAAGAAAAAATTGTGCGCTTGCATTAGATATTTAAATCTATATTACTACATGATTATCATAAGTAGATAAACAAATAAATAAAAAATAAATAAAAAACACCATCAAAGTTAATTGTGAGTGATTTAGAAAGTCGCTATGCTACAGAGCAAACAGCGACATGTAAGTCAAATACTAATATTGACCATTGCATACATATAAACCAACAATAAAGTTATAAACTGGTGTGCAAAAAAGAAAAAAACAAAGGTTATTCCACCCAAGTGCAAAGTCATAAAGTTCAAAATTGCATCCTGAGTCGCAGGATACAATTTTGAACTTTATGACTTTGCACTTGGGTGGAATAACCTTTGTTTTTTTGTTTTTTTCTTTTTTGCACACCAGTTTATAACTTTATTGTTGGTTTATATGTATGCAATGGTCAATATTAGTATTTGACTTACATGTCGCTGTTTGCTCTGTAGTATAGCGACTTTCTAAATCACTCACAATTAACTTTGATGGTGTTTTTTATTTATTTTTTATTTATTTGTTTATCTACTTATGATAATCATGTAGTAATATAGATTTAAATATCTAATGCAAGCGCACAATTTTTTCTTTGTATGTAATTTTTCACCTCATTGATATTTGTGGTTTTGTTGCAGCTGCAGTTATATTAATAATTTTTTGCTTGATAGCGCAGGTTTTCTCTTTCCTTTTTTTTTAGGCAGTAGATTTCTGTTTCAATATATTTTTATTTTCAAAAAAGGAAAATTAGAAGGGGAAAAGGGGGGAGGGGAGAACAGTGCATGACATGACTACATCTCGAGTCAACGTAATACAGACGACCAACACGGTCGCTTGACAAACAGCTTAATGAAGTTTAGGAGTACAGAACATCATAATACAGATTAGGCTCAGTTAGACATGAACTTTGTATTTGGTAATCATGAGAAGACATATGATCAGATATAGTAGTTATTATATGCGATATTGGGAGGAAGTGGTCCGCCACCCCAATTGGGGACACACTGTGGCGGGGCCTCACCGCCCCCGACAAGGCAGTAGATTTCAAACTACACCATTGTGAAAGTGACGAGAATGGCAGATTCTTAATCCTATCAGCCACGTTTGATAACCGTTCTCTCACTTTAGTCAACATTAATGCCCCCAACACAGCCCAAAAAAAAAAATTCTATGCCAATCTCTTTGCCAAATTGACTCCTTTTAGATCTTCACCCTTGATAATTTGTGGAGACTTCAAGTAATCAACCCTACACTAGATACTTCCAATCCTTCAAGATGTAGGCCCTCAGCATTATCCACTATTCTTAAACGAGAGGATTTATATGACTCTTGGAGGTGCATGCACAATATGGAGAGAGACTACACCTACTTCTCCCCACTGCACCAATCTTACTCCCGAATTGACCTGTTTGTTTATAACAGATAAGCATCTACTACAGTCTATTACCGCTTCCCATATAGGAACCATATCGTGGCCTGATCATGCTCCAGTCACGTTCAAGCTAGCATCCCCTTCACAAACCACCAGACATACGGTCGGAGATTGAACACCTCCCTCCTTAATAATCCCACCTTTGAGTCTCAGATACAGTCCGAGATTGACAATTATTTCCAAGAAAATGTAAATTCTGTAACTGACCATGCTATTGTTTGGAATGCTCATAAGGCTTGTCTACGAGGTCTTTTCATAAAACTTGGGGCCCAAGCTAAAAAACAACACTCCCATATTACTGAGTCCCTCCTAAAACAATTTTGATCTCTTGAACTCACGAACAAGAGATCCCCCTCTAGCACTCCACAGAACTTAGTGCTCAGTGATCACCTTCGCAAAAATTTTGACTATTACATTAAGAGACTACGATTACACACCTACTCATCAGCCAATAAACCAGGGGCATTTATGGCCAGACAATTTAAAAAGCAACTTTCCAACAAAAGAATCGCCTTTCTCACTGGTTCTCAAGGCCAGCGTTTGACTAATCCGCTAGATATTGCCAATGAATTTGGCAATTTTTACGCAAAACTTTACAATCTTACGGAAACAGACCCCCAATCTGCTCCTTCCCAAACTGACATAGCAAAACTTCTATCCTCTATCTCCCTCCCCTCTATTTCTTCAGAACAACTTGACCTCTTAGCAGCTCCTTTCTCAAATGATGAAATCCAAAAATTGATAAAAAACTTACCACTACATAAGGCACCAGGACCTGATGGACTGCCCAATGAGTACTATAAACCCTTCACCTAACCCTTAGTTCCCCATCTATGTGACATGTACAACCAATTTGCTGCCACAGGCATAATCCCTCAATGCCTTAGTGGTCACCATTCACAATTCACCATTCCCAAACCGGGGAAAGGCTCCAACCCCACCAATTACCGTCCAATCTCACTCCTTAATACAGATACAAAACTTTATGCCAAACTCCTTGCACGACGCATCTCCACTATCATCCCCCAGATTATTCACCCTGATCAAGTAGGATTTGTGCCTGGCAGAAAGGCCTCAGATGGAACCAGACGTTTTATTGACCTTATCCAATGAATGGAGCATATTCGAGCGCCTTCTCTCTTTCTATCTTTGGATGCAGAGAAGGCGTTCGATAGGGTTTAATGGCCGCACATGGAGGCTGTGCTCTGTAAATTTGGACTGTCGGGCACCTTTCTTACTGCCATATTAGGTTTGTACACTCACCCTTCTGCACGCATTTAGAATTTGGGTGTCGTCTCCAACCCCTTCCAAATTACTAACGGCACCAGACAAGGGTGCCCGTTGTCCCCTCTAATATTTGCCATGATAATGGAACCCTTAGCATAATTCATTAGATCTGACCCATCGATCTCGGGGATAAAAATTGGAGAAGTTGATCATAAAATTGGCCTATACGCAGATGACGTGATTATTGCCCTAACCAATCCTTTGTTGTCCCTACCTGCAGTCCAGCGAGTCCTAGAACTGTTCAGCTCCATATCTATGTATAAGTTGAATCATAGTAAATCCCTAATGCTTAATCTCGGCCTAGATCCTCAGACTGTAAAAACCATTACCTCTAGCTCCCCATTTGCTTGGGCCCCCAACTCCTTTCTCCCATATTTGGGAATCCATCTAACATTCCCTAGCCATATATTATTGAGAACTAACCTAGAAGACCTTGTGGGCAAGCTCACATGGCTAGTAAAAGAACTGAGTAAGGTTCCAGCCTCTTGGGCTGGTAGGGTGGCTTAGGCAAAAATGTATTTACTCCCCATTGTCTTATATTTTTTTCGTACAATACCCCTACCTCTAGTGCAAAACCAGATCAAAGGGATCATTAACGGTTTCATCTGGCAACAAAAACGACCTAGAGTAAAAAAAAACATACTTGTAACCCCAGTTCAACATGGAGGCTTGGGTGCACCAGACATCCAAGCATATCACCGAGCAACTATCTTAGACCAACTGAAATCTTGTTGGTCAGACAACCATCACACAACCTGGAAACAAATTGAAGCCACCATACTACTCACGAACCCTAAACTCTTCCTGGCTGCTACTGCTTACTGGAGGGATGTCAGTGGACACACTAACAACAATACCCATTGAGGCGCTGCACCTTATCTCCCCAGACTTACCCCTCTGGGAGTGGACAAAAGCCGGCATCACCAGCTTTGCTATGCTTTTCTCGCCATCAGGCTTACATACCTTCGAACATCTAACACAGCAGTTTGGTCTATCCAAACACATGTTCTTTCTCTACTTGCGGATTAGATCCAGCCTGTCAAAATTGCACTGGTCAACCATGGACTGTGTTTTGCTCCCTGATCAAGTTCTACAACCTGGAGGCATCCAAGACCAAAGGAATCCCTTTACTGTGCAAACTCCTCACCAAGCCAGCTACTGACCTGCTATCCTCCTCACACAGTATTGGTCCTCTTTGTTGGACCATCCACCTCCAGTTCTACAGTGGCAGAAAGCCCTCACATTGCCCTTAGGCCTCTCTCACTGCATTAACCATTGGGAATCACTACAAAAGCTTTTTCACAAATGGTACTTTACCCCAGAAAGGCTAGCGAGGATATACCCGAATACCTTGCCCAAATGTTGGAGAGGTTGTGACAAAACTGGATCTCTTTCACACATATGGTGGGAGTGCCACCTCATCAGGAATTTTTGGAGGAAGGTGCAGAATCTGATTGGGTCTTTGTGTGGTTTATCCCCGTCTATGTCCCCACTTGACCTGCTCCTGGGACTCTCGATCCCCGCATAGCCTAAACACTTGCAAACGCTGGTCACACACATCCTCATAGCAGCAAGACTGATGATTGCGAAGAAATTGAAATAAACCTACCCTCCCTCACTAAAAGATACTTACTTAACTTGCATTTCCAGATGGAGTTTTCCTTTGCCAAGGCCAATATGTCCACTAATCGATTTAATTAATCCTGGGAACCTCAGATCTCTGACTCTAGAAGTTCTCCACTGTGCTAGCAGTAATAACTTTTCCTGGATTGGATCCCACACCTTTCTCCCTTTCCATCACCCACTCCTACAATCACCTTGTTATGATAATCAATGCAGTTCCCATTGTTTATCCCATTACTTGCATTACCCATGGGAGTTCACCTTCTCACTAAGCTAACTGACCATTACAATGATATTGTAAGCTTTTCTATGTTTTTGTTATAACAACCGTTTATCTAATGCTAAACCTTTAGTCTTGATGTAGCTAGGTAGAGGCTACATATAAGTACTCTCTCACCATTGTTGCTGTTTATATGCGCATAATAATGCCAGGGTATGCCCAATTGGCGATGTTTCTGTATTCCTTTTTTCCCTCATGCAATACAATAAAAACTTTAAAATCTTTAAAAAAAAAAAAAATGTGATGTCAATTTATAAGAGAATCACACTATCCTAATAACTGTAAATATATATATATATATATATATATATATATATATATATATATATATATATATATATATATATATATATATGCAATGATGAATAAATAAAAATAATGAAATGACAATAGTGAAATAAAGTGCTATAATGTATGTATATAATACACTAATAATGAATCTGGTGGATCAGCGTAACATAATTAGATCATAAAGGCTATTACAAACATAAAATAATGTCAATGATCCACACATATATATATACAATAATGAAAAAATAAAGTGACAATAGTGAAATTATAGTGCTATAGTGCTTAAAATGATACACTGATAATGAATATCGTGAATCAAAGCAACATTATTAAATCATAAAGTCCATTTCAAACATAATAACATTTTGTAAATAAATCATGTGCTGCGCTATCCCTTTAATGATCTGCTGAACCTGCAGCAAAAACCTAAAAAACAAAACAAATAATTAAAGTGATGTGCCTATAACTCAAATCCAAGAACCTAATAATTATATGTAAGTGACTGAAGTCGTCATTCAGCTTTCAACATCATACAGCGTGAATATATACACGCATCATAAAATATAAATATTTATACACACATAGTGCTCAAGTGCATATAAAGTCCATGATACTCTGACCATCCAGGATCAGTTTTCAATGTCCTTAATACAGCAATAATAAATGTGACTTGATAGGTGACTGTGAATATAGCGATCTGCAGCAGTGATTACATTCAGGTGCTCCTCACCCCAAGGTAATGGCCGCTCACCTCAGAGCGTGTGACCTCGCAATTAAGTTTGGTCAATACATGCTTTTGAATCATCAAAGCGGATTCCAGGTCAGGTTGCAAGGTCCAAACACTGCTCAAAGTTGCAGCCTCCTCACATATAGATATCAAAAAGAAACTCCATAGTGTGATACAGTTTTAAAAGATTTTATTTACTAAATTGGGGAGCACCTGAGTGTAATCACTGCTGCAGATCGCTATATTCACAGTCACCCATCAAGTCACGTTTATTATTGCTGTATTAAGAACACTGAAAACTGATCCTGGGTGATCAGAGTATCACAGACTTAAGGCCTGTACACACGATCAGACTTTTTGACAACAAACATGCAAATTAGTTGTTTTGGAGCAACCTTGTGTACGCTCCATCGGATAAACTTTTTCTGTTTCCATTGGACTTTTGTTGGCTGTGCGAACGCACAAACTTTCCTGCAACAAAAGTCCATTGGAGCAAAGTCCAATCGTGTGTACACAAAACCATCGGCTTTTGTACAAACTACAGTACGCAGCCGCGAGAATGTTTCCAGCGTGATCCCATCGTACCCCTACCCATTCACCTAGGGAAAAAAGTGTTAATAAAAAAACACACTACACAGGTTTTTAAAGTAATTTATGGGGCAGCTCCGGGGTCTTCTTCCGACTTCAGGGGTCTTCTTCCGACTTTGGGGGTCTCTCCGGCATCTTCTCCCGGTGTCAGCGCTCACACAACATTATAGCAGGAGAGAGCGTCGTGTCAACATTGGAAGAAGAGAAGAGGGAAGAAGACGAAGCAGAAGTCTGGGCCACCGCTAGCAAAAGAGCGGCAGAAGATAGCGGAGGAGCCGGCAGAAGAACCGGACACTGGGAGAAGAGGCCAGAGAGAGCGGAGAAGAACCGGACACCGGGAGAAGATGCCGGAGAGAGCGGAGAAGAAGCGGACACCGGGAGAAGATGCTGGAGAGACCCCTTAAGTTGGAAGAAGACCCCCAAAGTCAGAAGAAGACCCCGGAGCTGCCCAATAAATTACTGTAAAAACCTGTGTAGTTTTTTTTTTATTGACACTTTTTTCCCTAGGTGAATGGGTAGGGGTACGATGTACCCCATACTCATTCACATAGGGTGGGGGGGCCGGGATTTGGGGGCCCCTTCTTAAAGGGAGCTCCCGGATTCCGATAAGCCTCTCGCCCGCAGACCCAGACAACGACCAGGGTTGTGGGGAAGAGGCCCTTATCCTCATCAACATGGGGACAAGGTGCTTTGGGGTGGGGACCACAGGGCGCCCCCCTCCCCCAAAGTACCCACCCCCCATGTTGATGGCATGCGGCCTGGTACAGTTCAGGAGGGGGGTGCTCGCTTGTCCCCACCCCCTTTCTTGACCGGCCGGGCCGCATGCTCGGATAAGGCTCTGGTATGGATTTTGGGGGACCCCCATGCCGTTTTTTTGGCGTAGGGGGTTCCCTTTAAAATCCATACCAGACCGAAGGGCCTGGTATGCTTCTGGAGGGGAACCCATGCCGGGTTTTTTATTTAAAATTTAGCGTGGAGTTTCTCCTCAAGATTCATACCAAACACAGTGCCTGGCATTGGCGGGGATCCAAGTTGGATCCCTGCACCAATGTGAACCCGGCTCGCAAGGTGTCAATCTCGCCGATAAAAGCGGCGAGATTGACACAATATCAGACAACAATACAGAAGTTGACCAAAGGGTGGTGGCAAAGAGCTGAAAAACCACGTGATTTGGTGAAAGTTGGCTGAAAAAGTTCTGCCATGTGTATGCAATACAAACTTATGGCCAACGCCCTTTGTACAAAAATCCAAAGGAAAGTTTGTACAAAGTCCTATCGTGTGTATGAGGCTTTATATGCACTTGAGCACTTTATGGTTCACTTTTGTATCAATATTTATATTTTTTGATATATGTATATATTCCCGCTATATGATGCTGAAAGCTGAATGATGACTTCAGTCACTTACATATTATTATTATATTCTTTAATTTGAGTTATAGGCACATCACTTTCTTGTTAAATATATTTATTGAGTTTTCACAGAAGAAGAAATAAAATGATACAATACATGGATACATATCAGTCGTCAGAAGATCTTTGCAGTATGATAAAAGAGATAAATAAATAAGTTAATAAAATAAAGTAATTTTAGAGATATCTTACAACCATATTTACTATACACTAGTTGGGATTCTAGATGTAAGATTAGAGAAATAAATCAAGTTATTAGACTAAGTATATTTTAGGAAATAATAAAAGAAAAGGAGGGGAGGAGAGATAAAGTTGGAAAGAAGGAAAGAAGAGAAAAAAAAAAAAAGAGAGTTTCCCGGGATGATGATCCAGCTCTCATTAGGTATATAAATATAATATATATTTCAGTAATAATATGATATATATCTTAGTGTGGTAACAACAGAGATTGGTCAAAATCTGTAGGGAGGTAGTTTTTAACCCATGGTTGCCAAATTTTGTGAAATTTATTTATTTATTTTCTTCGATAGCTGTCATCTTGGCGTATAAAAGTGCTCTGTTCATTCTGTGTTTAGCTTCAGCAAGAATTAGATTTTGGGACTTCCACGCCTTGGCAATCGTTTGTTTAGCTGCAGTGCTAAGTTGGATAAACAATTGGAATTGAGTATGGGTGAGTATTGTGGGTTTAAGGTTTAGGAGTGCCGTTGCAGGATCTGGAGGAATCGTGATTTCCAGGGCTTTAGAAGCCATAAGAAACATATTCTTCCAGAATTCTTCAACTACGGGGCATTGCCACCATATGTGAAAATGTGTTCCTGCTGTGTCATATCCTCTAAAGCAATTAGGTGAATATGTGGGGACAAATTTAGCTATTCTAGCTGGTACAAGGTACCAGCGTGCTAGAACCTTGTAATTAGTTTCTGCAGCAAAACAATTTGGAGAGGAAGTTTTGGTGGCTGACCATATATTCGACCAATCTTGTTTATTAAAAACTCGATTCATATCTTGTGCCCATTTAGTTGTGTATGAGGGTAGAAACTCACTAGATATCATATTAAGTTGGAAATATAATATTGAGATAAGTCCTCTAATGTGTGGATCACTTATACAAATCCGCTCAAATTGAGTCATTTGATTAAGAGTTGAGCCTGTACTAAGAAGTGGTTCATAAAAATTTTTAATTTGTAAATATCGAAATATTTCAGTTTTAGGTAACCCAAAGGTTTCACATAGTACAGGAAATGTATAAATAGCTTTAGTCGAGGAAAGATTGTATAAACGAGTCAGGTTCGTAGAGGTCCATGCAGAGAATGATTTTGGGAATTTCCAGGCAGGATAAAAGGCTGGATTATTAAGAAATGAAAGCAAGGGATTATGTGTTGATTGAAGATTATGTGCAAATTTACATTTATCCCATACTGCTAGGGTCTGTTTCGTGATAGGATTAGAAAGATGTATTCTATCAGCAGGACAGAGCCAAAACATATTTGCCACTGAGATAGGGTCACTTTCCACTGATTCAATAGCTACCCATAGGGGAGCTTCTACAGAAGTATGATACTTGGGTATAAGTTCTAGCTGTGCAGCGTAGAAATAGGAGGAAAAGTTGGGCAATCCCAAACCACCACTCAATTATTAAGGTAAAGCGTAGATTTAGGTATACGAGGTTTGGTGGTACCCCAAATGAAGGACATAACTCTACGTTGAGTAAGTCTAAGAAAGTAACATGGTAAAGAAATAGGGAGTACCCTAAATAAATATAAGAATTTTGGCAGGATTGACATCTTTACCGCATTAATCCTTCCCAACCATGACAATGATAGAAGAGCCCATTGTTTCAGGAAGCCGGAAGTTTGTTTAAGGAGGGGTAAGTAATTTGCCACAAAAAGGTCTTTATGAGAGATTGTGTGTTTTATTCCTAGGTATGGAAGCTGCTTTGGAACCCAAGTAAAGGGTAAGGAAGTTTGTGCCTGCCGAAGTTCTAATTGAGATAAGGAAATATTTAATGCATTTGATTTTGTTGGATTAACATGTAGTCCTGATATTTGGACAAAATTATCTAGTGTTTTTAGTAGATTAGGGGTGGATATATGGGGATGAGACAAAAATATGAGAATGTCATCCGCAAAGAGACATAGTTTATGGTGATAACCACCTAGTTCGATACCTTTAATGTCAGGATTGGTTCTAATAAGGTGTGCCAGGGGTTCTATTATTAGGGCAAAAAGTAGAGGGGAAAGAGGGCATCCTTGTCTAGTGCCTCTTTTGATATCAATCATTGTTGACTTATAGCCTGCATATTTGATATATGCTCTAGGATTATTGTATAAGGATGAGAGCCAGGTTAAAAAATTGTTTCCAAATCCCCATTTACCAAGGACATATTCCATATAAGGCCACGTAACCGAATCGAATGCTTTCCTTATGTCTAAGGATACAAGGCAAGCTGGGATTCGTCTAGTTTTAGCTGCATTAATAAGTAAGAGTGCTCTCCTGATATTATCTTCAGCTTGGCGTTTAGGCATAAAGCCTGTTTGGTCTTTATGGATTAGTAGGCCAATAATATTATTCAGTCTAGTGGCCAAAATTTTAGCAATTAATTTTATATCGAGATTTAGGAGGGATATAGGACGATAATTAGTCCAGGAGGTGGAGTCAGAATGTGGTTTGGGCATCATTGCTATTATAGAGGTGAGAGTCTCTGTTCTAAATGAGTTACCTTTAAGGATCGAATTGAAGGCTTTAGTTAAGATAGGTGTTAAGATTGTTGCAAATTGTCTATAATATGTTGCCGAAAATCCATCTGGGCCTGGTCTTTTACGTAATTTTAAAGATTTTATTGCGTTAAGGACTTCAGTATCTGTAACTGGACATTCAAGAAGATCTTTCTGTTGTTGATCAAGGTTAGGAAGCGTGATATTGGAGAACAGTGTGTCTGCTTTAGTTTTATCAAAATTTGAGGCAGAAGAATATAGTTTAGATAACTAAGAGCGAAAAATTTCAAGTATTTTCACTGGGTTACTAGTGTAAGATTCCCGGGATACTTTCAATCTGATAAGCGTACGTATATGTTGTGAATTTTTTTAAATTCTGGCCATAGGTGTATCAGGTTTATTTGCCCTGCGATATTGAACATGCTGGCGTTTACTTATAAGTTTATCTGCGGTATCAGTAAGAAAAAGATCTAGATCCAGGCGGGCTTTTTCTAGTTTGGTACTGTTGGTAGCATTCGGGGAGGTTTGAAAAGTTTGATGACAGTCATTAAAGGTAGATTCAAGTTTTGCAAACAACAGTTTGCGTTCTCTTTTAAGATTAGTTGCTTGTTGTATCAGTCTAACCCTAATAACTACCTTGTGCGCCTCCCATAATGTAATAGCAGAGACATCATCTGTATCATTGGATTTTAGGTAATCAGAAAGTGCTTTTTCAATCTCAACACAATGAGAAGGGTGGGTCAGAATTGAATCGTTTATACACCAAGTGGTATCGTGTGATCTAGGAATTGTGGAAGCAATGGTAATGAATACTGCGCAGTGGTCTGTCCATGGAAGAGGAATGATTTTGGATGATATGATTTCTGGTAGCATACTTGACAAGATTAGAATATGATCTATTCGTGAAAAAGAGTTATGCGGATAAGAATTATGAGTGAAGCGCCTACTAATAGGGTTCATCTCTCGCCAAGTATCTACCAGGCTATGAGTGGTGAGTAGATGTTGAAAAGTTAGGTTTAATTGAGTTTGTGGTAGGTCCAGGGGGAGATTTATCTAAGAACGGGAAAATAGTAGCATTAGAATCCCCACAAATAACAACAGTACCAAACTTATGTACTTCTATCAGTTGAAAAAGGTGGGATAAGAAAGCAGTTGGGCGTTTGTTAGGGGCATAATAAGACACAATAGTAATAGGATTATCAGAAATAAATCCTGTTAGGAGAACATATCGTCCTTCAGGGTCTGTTATTTTGGATACAAGGTTAAACGGAGTGGAACGGTGAAAACCAATGAGAGTACCGCGCTGTTTAACCGTAGCTGAAGCTGTATAGAATTGTGGATATGATGATGAAAGAAATTTGGGATAAACTTTGTCAGTAAAATGCGTCTCCTGCAAACATATAATATTAGCTTTTTTCATAGCAAAAGAGCGTAAAGCCTTGGTTCGCTTATGTGGGGTATTAAACCCCTGTACATTTAATGACAAGATATTTATAGGCGCCATAAAACAACGAATGCGAATATTATAGCATAACAAGCAGAGTACTCACCGAGAGCCAGGATCACCAACCCGAGAGTCAGGAGGGAATAGCAAAGATTAAAGAAAGAAGCAATAGAATAGAAAAAGAAAAAAGGAGAGGAGAATCGAACAAACCCAATATGAAGACAATTTAGCAGTATATAAAGGCTAAATAATAGGGTGTAGGAGCATCTCAGGAGAGTTTTTAGAACTCTCTGAGAGGGTCCGGGACCACTAATAGAGACCCCCATAACAATGGTAGGAGTCCTTAGGTGGAATAAAGGGCAACAAGAAATTCCTAAGGGATGTATAACGTCGGAGGACCACAGGAACTATTCCATTACTATCATGGAAAAAATTCGCTTAAATTGTTACAAAAAAAGAAAAAATAAAGTTCAAAAACTTGAGAGGAAAAAAAACAGAAAAACGTTAATATAAAAAAAAAAAAAAATGTTTGTAACATAACAGTAGTATGTAGCCATAACTCATTTTAGTCATGAATATGGCCAGTTAATTAACTCTGTCAGCATACTGTGCTGGAAAAAAATAGCAAGGACAAACAACTAGTCTGGCTTAGATTGTCAGTCCATTGAATCCTCATTGTTTGGTGGTGAATGTTCATATCGACCTCGCTTGTTAAGATTTTGATGGGAAGATGTGGAATAGCTGGGTTTTGGGTCTTTGTTTTGCTGTGTAGAACGAAAAGCTGAGCGCCTACGAGACTGGTCATTTGGTAAGATTGCTTCGGCTAGGCCCATATCAAATAGGGCTGACTTCAAGTCCTCTGAAGAGCGACAAACATATTTTGTTTCCAAATGAGTAAATCTGAGACAAAAAGGAAATCCCCATTGATAGGAAATTTGATTTCTCTGGAGTACCTGGAGTTGAGGTTTAAGTGCACGTCTTTTTGCAACCGTTAGTGGGGACAAATCCGTGAAGAGTTGATAGGTATTGCCCTGGAAGCTAAGAGATTCTCTCCCTCTGGCAGCTGTTAGTATCTTTTCTTTGGTTCTGTAAAAGTGCAATTTAGCTATAATATCCCTCGGGGGACCATTTATTTTGCGTGGGGCTAACGCTCTATGCACTCTATCCATTTCGAACCTGTCAATAGGGGTTCCAGGTAATAATTCTTGAAAGAGCGCCGTGATATTAGCCTGCAGGTCTAGAACAGATTCAGGGATTCCCCTGATTCGCAGATTCAATCGACGATCTCTGTTCTCTTGGTCCTCTAAACGATTTTGTAATGTAAGGTTTTCCTCTTTTAGTACCTTCATCTCAGACATGTAGTTCTGTGTAAAATTATCAATTTCATCAACCCTCAGTTCTAAGTCAGCTGTTCTCTGACCTAGTTCTCTAATTTCTTTAGTCAGTTTGTCAGTTATATGATCAGAAGTCTGTTTGAGGGCTTTCTGAAGCATACATTCAAATTTTTTGAAGATGTCAGACTGTGTAGCAGCTTGTAATTCACAGTATTCATATTCAGACTCAGACTCACCATTAGCAGCCTGTGTCTTCTGACTGTGAGGTAAAGATTTTTCAGTGTATTCACCGCTGTGCTGACTGTGAGGTAAAGATTTTCCAGTGTATTTACCGCTGTGCTGACTGTGAGGTAAAGATTTTCCAGTGAATTCACCACTGTGCTGACTGTGAGGTAAAGATTTTTCAGTGTATTCACCGTTGTGCTGACTGTGAGGTAAAGATTTTCCAGTGTATTCACCGCTGTGCTGATTGTGAGGTAAAGATTTTTTAGTGTATTCACCGCTGTGCTGTGGGGGAGAGGATGCTGCCGCCATTCCAGCCGCCAGCCTGTGTGCCGTTTCCTTCGTTTTTCATGCTTTGATTTTCGTTTTAGGAGCTCTCAAGACCATTGTCAGTGAAGCTGACAGTATTAGGTAGAATTTTCTGCAGTTTTGGGATACTTGTTGGTTCACTGGGACCTGTAGTCCTCCGATGAAAACTCCCGAGGAGCGGAGCTCTAAGGTAACATTACCTTCACCTCAGGCTGCCGCACATGTGCCCTAGGCACATCACTTTAATTAATTGTTTTGTTTTTTAGGTTTTTGCTGCAGGTTCAGCAGATCATTAAGGGGATAGTGCAGCACATGATTTATTTATTTATCTGTGATTCTTACACGTTAGTGTGGGATGTGATTAGTGCCAGCAGCTGTCATTATACTATTATAAGATAGGGGAACTTTGATTTGGTAGCTCACAAGATCTTTACTATATTTTTTTATAATAAAATTTTGTCATGGTGATTCATACGTGTTCATGTGTCAACACTGGTGCTCGCCCCCTATGTGAATCCACTCACCTTAGAGCATGTGACCTCACAATTAAGTTCAGTCAGTACACGCATATGAACAACCCCTGGGTTCTGTGATAGCTGTGGGATCCCGAGCTGCCCAGTAGCGCTGTCTCTGCATACATATAAGATATATAATGGACTGCATAGTGTGATACCATTTTAGATACAAAAAAAAATTATTATACAATAGCCCCACTGCAGTTTACTCATATTTTACAGGTGCTTCAGTGCACCAATCTACAGAAAGCAGAAAAGAATGCTGAGATCGTATGTCCTTTCACCTTGAGTCAGGCCAGCTGCCTTCTGCACCGTCCTGTCCCCTCCCCAATGCGCGTTGATACAAGGATATTACGTATCTCCCTCGGGGGGACTGTAATTGGATGGTTTGTATGCCTATTATAAATGATCTAACGGCGGCCGTTTTCTTGTAGCCTGAGGACACTCTATCATTCAGAGGCTCTATGTATGCAATAGCGCTGTTGATCTCAGTAGCTTAACACCCATAGGGACCCATGACTACCTACATAGGCCTGATTGCTACTCTATCATGCCGTGGCCCTATATTGTTCAATCTGTACACATGAACCGACATATGAGCAACAATATAATTATTTATCTCTGAATGATGCTATGGAGCGGACATACTTCTTTACGATATCATAGCTGACAAACTACCTCAGCACATACATACAAAACAATATAAAACCAAAATAGAACAAATGCATTAAAATTGAAATGTGTGATATATACCTAATCATACCCAGTAATAACCCCAACTATCTCCCAACCCACTCTCCCAATTGCCACATATATAGTCATTTTTATTTTATGGGAAACAGACCTATGGACACCTATACTAAAACAATGTATAACTTTAATGGATCCCATAACCCTCTGACCATGATAATTATTCCTTAACCAGGGAAAATACAACACTAATCCCATACCATCATGCAAATATACCCTTTAAAGACCTAGGGCTAAAATTTGCACAATTGTATAAATCCCCACTGTGACCTACCGCCTTACCCATGTTAAGTGTATTACATAAATTCTAACTGTAAAGGGAAGAGGGGAAACATTAACTATCCCATACCCTCAATACCATATCCCCAAAAATGGAGTGTGGTAAATAAAATCACTATAGACATCCGATATACAGCATAAGATAAGATAAGACAACTCAAACCAATCCCCTTAAAGTCATTAAGTTAACTGTTGCTCAAAAATATTTTGAGTTAAATTCTTTATTCAACCCCCCTGGCGCCAAAGCCAGAGCTGAAGAGGTTAAACTTCAAGAAAAATGCAACTGTACATTTGGGTGTAGCAGTTATCCCTACCTACCTGCTGCACTGTAGCTGTATCTGTGTGCAGTCACAGTATAGCAACTTGCAGCCGGGTGCTTGTGTAGGCTCATTGAAGTATTTCCAGCTACTGTACTGTGTATCCTGCACAGTCTCACTTACAGTAAAGCTACCTGCAGCCAGGTGCTTGTATAGGCTCATTGAAGTGTTTCCAGCTACTGTACCGTGTACCCTGTACAGTCTCACCTAGAGTATAGCAACCTGAAGCAAGGTGCTTGTGTAGGCTCGTTGAAGTATTCCCAGCTACTGTACTGTGTACCCTGCACAGTCTCACCTACAGTATAGCAATCTGCAGCCAGGTGCTTGTGTAGGCTCATTAAAGTATTTCCAGCTACTGTACTGTGTACCCTGCACAGTCTCACCTACAGTAAAGCTACATGCAGCCAGGTGCTTGTTTGGGCTTATTGAAGTATTTCCAGCTACTGTACTGTGTACCCTGCACAGTCTCACCTACAGTAAAGCTACCTGTAGCCAGGTGCTTGTGTAGGCTCATTGAAGTATTTCCAGCTACTGTACTGTGTATCCTGCACAGTCTCGCCTACAGTATAGCAACCTGTAGCCAGGTGCTTGTGTAGGCTCATTGAAGTATTTCCAGCTACTGTACTGTGTACCCTGAACAGTCTCGTCTACAGTAAAGCAACATGCAGCCAGGTGCTTGTGTAGGCTCATTGAAGTATTTCCAGCTACTGTACTGTGTATCCTGCACAGTCTCACCTACAGTAAAGCTACCTGCAGCCAGGTGCTTGTAAAGGCTCATTGAAGTATTTCCAGCTACTGTACTGTGTACCCTGTACAGTCTCACCTACAGTATAGCAACCTGAAGCCAGGTGATTGTGTAGGCTCATTGAAGTATTTCCAGCTACTGTACTGTGTACTCTGCACAGTCTCACCTACAGTATAGCAACCTGCAGCCAGGTACTTGTGTAGGCTCGTTGAAGTATTTCTAGCTACTGTACTGTGTACCCTGCACAGTTTCACGTACAGTATAGCAACCTGCAGCCAGGTGCTTGTGTAGGCTCATTAAAGTATTCCCAGCTACTGTACTGTGTACCCTGCACAGTCTCACCTACAGTAAAGCTACATGCAGCCAGGTGCTTGTTTGGGCTTATTGAAGTATTTCCAGCTACTGTACTGTGTACCCTACACAGTCTCACCTACAGTAAAGCTATCTGTAGCCAGGTGCTTGTGTAGGCTCATTGAAGTATTTCAAGCTACTGTACTGTGTACCCTGCACAGTCTCACCTACAGTATAGCAACCTGCAGCCAGGTGCTTGTGTAGGCTCGTTGAAGTATTTCCAGCTACTGTACTGTGTACTCTGCACAGTCTCACCTACAGTAAAGCTACCTGCAGCCAGGTGCTTGTGTAGGCTCATTGAAGTGTTTCCAGTTACTGTACTGTGTACCCTGCACAGTCTCACCTACAGTATAGCTATCTGCAGCCACGTGCTTGTGTAGGCTCATTGAAGTATTTCCAGCTACTGTACTGTGTACCCTGCACAGTCTCAACTACAGTAAAGCAACCTGCTTCCAGGTGCTTGTTTGGGCTTATTGAAGTATTTCCAGCTACTGTACTGTGTACTCTGCACAGTCTCACCTACAGTAAAGCTACCTGTAGCCAGGTGCTTGTGTAGGCTCATTGAAGTATTTCCAGCTACTGTACTGTGTATCCTGCACAGTCTCGCCTACAGTATAGCAACCTGTAGCCAGGTGCTTGTGTAGGCTCATTGAAGTATTTCCAGCTACTGTACTGTGTACCCTGAACAGTCTCGCCTACAGTAAAGCAACATGCAGCCAGGTGCTTGTGTAGGCTCATTGAAGTATTTCCAGCTACTGTACTGTGTATCCTGCACAGTCTCACCTACAGTAAAGCTACCTGCAGCCAGGTGCTTGTAAAGGCTCATTGAAGTATTTCCAGCTACTGTACTGTGTACCCTGTACAGTCTCACCTACAGTATAGCAACCTGAAGCCAGGTGATTGTGTAGGCTCATTGAAGTATTTCCAGCTACTGTACTGTGTAGTCTGCACAGTCTCACCTACAGTATAGCAACCTGCAGCCAGGTACTTGTGTAGGCTCGTTGAAGTATTTCTAGCTACTGTACTGTGTACCCTGCACAGTTTCACGTACAGTATAGCAACCTGCAGCCAGGTGCTTGTGTAGGCTCATTAAAGTATTCCCAGCTACTGTACTGTGTACCCTGCACAGTCTCACCTACAGTAAAGCTACATGCAGCCAGGTGCTTGTTTGGGCTTATTGAAGTATTTCCAGCTACTGTACTGTGTACCCTACACAGTCTCACCTACAGTAAAGCTATCTGTAGCCAGGTGCTTGTGTAGGCTCATTGAAGTATTTCAAGCTACTGTACTGTGTACCCTGCACAGTCTCACCTACAGTATAGCAACCTGCAGCCAGGTGCTTGTGTAGGCTCGTTGAAGTATTTCCAGCTACTGTACTGTGTACTCTGCACAGTCTCACCTACAGTAAAGCTACCTGCAGCCAGGTGCTTGTGTAGGCTCATTGAAGTATTTCCAGTTACTGTACTGTGTACCCTGCACAGTCTCACCTACAGTATAGCTATCTGCAGCCACGTGCTTGTGTAGGCTCATTGAAGTATTTCCAGCTACTGTACTGTGTACCCTGCACAGTCTCAACTACAGTAAAGCAACCTGCTTCCAGGTGCTTGTTTGGGCTTATTGAAGTATTTCCAGCTACTGTACTGTGTACTCTGCACAGTCTCAACTACAGTATAGCTATCTGCAGCCAGGTGCTTGTGTAGGCCCATTGAAGTATATCCAGCTACTGTACTGTGTACCCTGCACAGTCTCGCCTACAGTATAGCAACCTGCAGCCCAGTGCTTGTTTAGGCTCATTGAAGTATTTCCAGCTACTGTACTGTGTACCCTGCACAGTCTCGCCTACAGTATAGCAACCTGCAGCCAGGTGCTTGTGTAGGCTCATTGAAGTATTTCCAGCTACTGTACTGTATACCCTGCACAGTCTCGCCTACAGTATAGCAACCTGCAGCCAGGTGCTTGTGTAGGCTCATTGAAGTATTACCAGCTACTGTACTGTGTACCCTGCACAGTCTCACCTACAATAAAGCTACCTGCAGCAGGTGCTTTTGTAGGCTCATTGAAGTATTTCCAGCTACTGTACTGTGTACCCTGTACAGTCTCACCTACAGTATAGCAACCTGCAGCCAGGTGCTTGTGTAGGCTCATTGAAGTTTTTCCAGCTACTGTACTGTGTACCCTGCACAGTCTCACCTACAGTATAGCAACCTGCAGCCAGGTACTTGTGTAGGCTCGTTGAAGTATTTCCAGCTACTGTACTGTGTACCCTGCACAGTCTCACCTACAGTATAGCAACCTGCAGCCAGGTGCTTGTGTAGGCTCATTAAAGTATTTCCAGCTACTGTACTGTGTACCCTGCACAGTCTCACCTACAGTAAAGCTACATGCAGCCAGGTGTTTGTTTGGGCTTATTGAAGTATTTCCAGCTACTGTACTGTGTACCCTGCACAGTCTCACCTACAGTAAAGCTACCTGTAGCCAGGTGCTTGCGTAGGCTCATTGAAGTATTTCCAGCTACTGTACTGTGTACCCTGCACAGTCTCACCTACAGTATAGCAACCTGCAGCCAGGTGCTTGTGTAGGCTCATTGAAGTATTTCCAGCTACTGTACTGTGTACCCTGCACAGTCTCACCTACAGTATAGCAACCTGCTGCCAGGTGCTTGTGTAGGCTCATTGAAGTATTTCCAGTTACTGTACTGTGTACCCTGCACAGTCTCACCTACAGTATAGCTATCTGCAGCCAGGAGCTTGTGTAGGCTCATTGAAGTATTTCCAGCTACTGTACTGTGTACCCTGCACAATCTCAACTACAGTAAAGCTACCTGCTTCCAGGTGCTTGTTTGGACTTATTGAAGTATTTCCAGCTACTGTACTGTGTACCCTGCACAGTCTCACCTACAGTATAGCTATCGGCAGCCAGGTGCTTGTGTAGTCTCATTGAAGTATTTCCAGCTACTGTACTGTGTACCCTGCACAGTCTCACCTACAGTATAGCAACCTGCAGCCAGGTGCTTGTGTAGGCTCATTGAAGTATTTCCAGCTACTGTACTGTGTACCCTGCACAGTCTCCCCTACAGTATAGCAACCTGCAGCCAGGTGCTTGTGTAGGCTCATTGAAGCATTTCCAGCTACTGTACTGTGTACCCTGCACAGTCTCACCTACAATATAGCAACCTGCAGCCTGGTGCTTGTGTAGGCTCATTGAAGTATTTCCAGCTACTGTACTGCGTACCCTGTACAGTCTCACCTACAGTATAGCAACTTGCAGCCAGGTGCTTGTGTAGGCTCATTGAAGTACCTGCAGCCAGGTGCTTGTGCAGGCTCATTGAAGCATTTCCAGCTACTGTACTGTGTACCCTGCACAGTCTCACCTACAGAATAGCAACCTGCAGCCAGGTGCTTGTGTAGGCTCATTGAAGTATTTCCAGCTACTGTACTGTGTACCCCGCACAGTCCCAACTACAGTAAAGCTACCTGCAGCCAGGTGCTTGTGTAGGCTCATTGAAGTATTTCCAGCTACTGTACTGTGTACCCTGTACAGTCTCACCTACAGTATAGCAACCTGCAGCCAGGTGCTTGTGTAGGCTCATTGAAGTATTTCCAGCTACTGTACTGTGTACCCTGCACAGTCTCGCCTACAGTATAGCAACCTGCAGCCAGGTGCTTGTGTAGGCTCATTGAAGTATTACCAGCTACTGTACTGTGTACCCTGCACAGTCTCACCTACAATAAAGCTACCTGCAGCAGGTGCTTTTGTAGGCTCATTGAAGTATTTCCAGCTACTGTACTGTGTACCCTGTACAGTCTCACCTACAGTATAGCAACCTGCAGCCAGGTGCTTGTGTAGGCTCATTGAAGTTTTTCCAGCTACTGTACTGTGTACCCTGCACAGTCTCACCTACAGTATAGCAACCTGCAGCCAGGTACTTGTGTAGGCTCGTTGAAGTATTTCCAGCTACTGTACTGTGTACCCTGCACAGTCTCACCTACAGTATAGCAACCTGCAGCCAGGTGCTTGTGTAGGCTCATTAAAGTATTTCCAGCTACTGTACTGTGTACCCTGCACAGTCTCACCTACAGTAAAGCTACATGCAGCCAGGTGTTTGTTTGGGCTTATTGAAGTATTTCCAGCTACTGTACTGTGTACCCTGCACAGTCTCACCTACAGTAAAGCTACCTGTAGCCAGGTGCTTGCGTAGGCTCATTGAAGTATTTCCAGCTACTGTACTGTGTACCCTGCACAGTCTCACCTACAGTATAGCAACCTGCAGCCAGGTGCTTGTGTAGGCTCATTGAAGTATTTCCAGCTACTGTACTGTGTACCCTGCACAGTCTCACCTACAGTATAGCAACCTGCTGCCAGGTGCTTGTGTAGGCTCATTGAAGTATTTCCAGTTACTGTACTGTGTACCCTGCACAGTCTCACCTACAGTATAGCTATCTGCAGCCAGGAGCTTGTGTAGGCTCATTGAAGTATTTCCAGCTACTGTACTGTGTACCCTGCACAATCTCAACTACAGTAAAGCTACCTGCTTCCAGGTGCTTGTTTGGACTTATTGAAGTATTTCCAGCTACTGTACTGTGTACCCTGCACAGTCTCACCTACAGTATAGCTATCGGCAGCCAGGTGCTTGTGTAGTCTCATTGAAGTATTTCCAGCTACTGTACTGTGTACCCTGCACAGTCTCACCTACAGTATAGCAACCTGCAGCCTGGTGCTTGTGTAGGCTCATTGAAGTATTTCCAGCTACTGTACTGTGTACCCTGCACAGTCTCCCCTACAGTATAGCAACCTGCAGCCAGGTGCTTGTGTAGGCTCATTGAAGCATTTCCAGCTACTGTACTGTGTACCCTGCACAGTCTCACCTACAATATAGCAACCTGCAGCCTGGTGCTTGTGTAGGCTCATTGAAGTATTTCCAGCTACTGTACTGTGTACCCTGTACAGTCTCACCTACAGTATAGCAACTTGCAGCCAGGTGCTTGTGTAGGCTCATTGAAGTACCTGCAGCCAGGTGCTTGTGCAGGCTCATTGAAGCATTTCCAGCTACTGTACTGTGTACCCTGCACAGTCTCACCTACAGAATAGCAACCTGCAGCCAGGTGCTTGTGTAGGCTCATTGAAGTATTTCCAGCTACTGTACTGTGTACCCCGCACAGTCCCAACTACAGTAAAGCTACCTGCAGCCAGGTGCTTGTGTAGGCTCATTGAAGTATTTCCAGCTACTGTACTGTGTACCCTGTACAGTCTCACCTACAGTATAGCAACCTGCAGCCAGGTGCTTGTGTAGGCTCATTGAAGTATTTCCAGCTACTGTACTGTGTACCCTGTACAGTCTCACCTACAGTATGGCAACCTGCAGCCAGGTGCTTGTGTAGGCTCATTGAAGTATTTCCAGCTACTGTACTGTGTACCCTGCACAGTCTCACCTACAGTATAGCAACCTGCAGCCAGGTACTTTTGTAGGCTCGTTGAAGTATTTCCAGCTACTGTACTGTGTAACCTGCACAGTCTCACCTACAGTATAGCAACCTGCAGCCAGGTGCTTGTGTTGGCTCATTAAAGTATTTCCAGCTACTGTACTGTGTACCCTGCACAGTCTCACCTACAGTAAAGCTACCTGCAGCCAGGTGCTTGTGTAGGCTCATTGAAGTATTTCCAGTTTCTGTACTGTGTACCCTGCACAGTCTCCCTTACAGTATAGCTACCTGGAGCCAGGTGCTTGTGTAGGCTCTTGATGTATTTCCTGTTACTGTACTGTGTACCCTGCACAGTTGCACCTACAGTATAGCTACCTGAAGACAAGTGCAGGTGTTATCATACTAATAATACTACTGGCAGGCAATTGATTCTGCTAGCTGCAGTATAATCGGTATATATATATACAGTGGGGACGGAAAGTATTCAGACCCCCTTAAATTTTTCACTCTTTGTTTTATTGTAGCCATTTGCTAAAATAATTTAAGTTCATTTTTTTCCTCATTAATGTACACACAGCACCCCATATTGACAGAAAAACACAGAATTGTTGACATTTTTGCAGATTTATTAAAAAATGAAAAACAGAAATATCCCATGGTCCTAAGTATTCAGACTCTTTGCTGTGACACTCATATATTTAACTCAGGTGCTGTCCATTTCTTCTGATCATGCTTGAGATGGTTCTACACATTCATTTGAGTCCGGCTGTGTTTGATTATACTGATTGGACTTGATTAAGAAAGCCACACACCTGTCTATATAAGACCGTACAGCTCACAGTGCATGTCAGAGCAAATAAGAATCCTGAGGTCAAAGGAACTGCCTGAAGAGCTCAGAGACAGAATTGTGGCAAGGCTCAGATCTGGCCAAGGTTACAAAAAATTTCTGCTGCACTTAAGGTTCCTAAGAGCACAGTGGCCTCCATAATCCTTAAATGCAAGACATTTGAGATGACCAGAACCCTTCCTAGAGCTGGCCGTGAGGCCAAACTGAGCTATCGGTGGAGAAGAGCATTGGTGAGAGAGGTAAAGAAGTACCCAAAGATCACTATGGCTGAGCCATAGAGATGCAGTCGGGAGATGGGAGAAAATTGTAGAAAGTCAACCATCACTGTAGCCCTCTACCAGTCAGGGCTTCATGGCAGAATGGCCCGACGGAAGCCTCTCCTCAGTGCAAGACACATGAAAGCCCGCATGGAGTTTGCTAAAAAACACCTGAAGGACTCCAAGATGGTGAGAAATAAGATTCTCTGGTCTGATGAGACCAAGATAGAACATTTTGGCCTTAATTCTAAGCGGTATGTGTGGAGAAAACTAGGCACTGCTCATCACCTGTCCAATACAGTCCCAACAGTGAAGCATGGTGGTGGCAGCATCATGCTGTGGGGGTGTTTTTCAGCTGCAGGGACAGGACGACTGAATGCAATGGAGGGAAAGATGAATGCAGCCAAGTACAGGGATATCCTGGATGAAAACCTTCTCCAGAGTGCTCAGGACCTCAGACTGGGCTGAATATTTACCTTCCAACAAGACAATGATCCTAAGCACACAGCTAAAATAACGAAGGAGTGGCTTCACAACAACACTGTGACTGTTCTTGAATGGCCCAGCCAGAGCCCTGACTTAAACCCAATTGAGCATCTCTGGAGAGACCTAAAAATGGCTGTCCACCAACGTTTACCATCCAACCTGACAGAACTGGAGAGGATCTGCAAGGAGGAATGGCAGAGGATCTCCAAATCAAGGTGTGAAAAACTTGTTGCATCTTTCCCAAAAAGACTCATGGCTGTATTAGATCAAAAGGGTGCTTCTACTAAATACTGAGCAAAGGGTCTGAATACTTAGGACCATGTGATATTTCAGTTTTTCTTTTTTAATAAATCTGCAAAAATGTCAACAATTCTGTGTTTTTCTGTCAATACGGGGTGCTGTGTGTACATTAATGAGGAAAAAAAAATTAACTTAAATGAATTTAGCAAATGGCTGCAATATAACAAAGAGTGAAAAATTTAAGGGGGTCTGAATACTTTCCGTCCCCACTGTACATATATATATATATATATATATATATATATATATATATATATATATATATATATATATATATATATATATATATATATATATATATATCCCAGTTTTGTGCAGCTCACTGCAGGCCAAAAGTATGTCTGGAACGCCAACAAGGAGAGGCAGACAGTCACAAGCCAATAAAATGATGAGGAGGGAGGGTAAGATGAGGTCACTGACTCAATGTGGGTACCTGATAGGAGAGAAGAGGAGGAGGAGGAGGCACATCACCAATGAGGCAGGATGCCCTCCGGAGGCCAGCCTAAGGGCAGCACACTGACTGCATCACACCACAGAGCTCCGCATGTGCAGGGTGCTGCTGTCTCTGTGCATTATTCCAAAAGTTCTCTGGTGTGGGCCTTTTTTGAGATGAGTGCATCAGATCGCACCACTGCTATTTGCAACATAAGCCTCAAGTGTATCTCGCCTGGCCAAAACATCTCCCGCTTGGGCACTACATGCTTGACCAGACATATGTTGACCTGCCATGCAGTTCATTGGCAAGCGTACCTAAAAGACCCACACCAAAGAACAAAGAGGACCTCTCCTTACTCCTCATCAGCTGGGATCTCCAACCCCACTATACCTTCAGTCCTCTCTGAGACCTGCACTGAGAGGAATGAAGGTGTAGAATTAGGTGTGTCACCGCCAAGTACTTGCGGGCAATCTGTTTTCCGTACACCAACGTCAGATTTTACCAGGCAAATTTCCCTGCCCCAGCTGCTGCACCACAGAAAGAAGTTCGCTCCCAGCCATCCACATGCCCAGCAGTTGAATGCTAGCTTGGTTAAATTGCTAGCACTTCAACTGCTACCTTTTCAGTTCGTAGACTCTGCCCCCTTCCGTGAGTTTGTGGAATGTGTGGTTCCTCAGTGGCAGGTTCCGAAACGCTACTTTTTCTCATGGAAGGTGATTCCGGCTCTCTACCGGCATGTAGAAGGCAATGTCTTGGCCTCACTGGACAGGGTGGTCAGAGGTAAGGTGCATATTACCGCTGACTCATGGTCCAGCAGGCATGGACAGGGATATTACCTAAGTTTCACCGCGCATTGGGTGACTCTGCTGGCAGCTGGGAAGGATGCAGGACAAGGTGCAGTAGTGTTGGAGGTTGTTCCGCCACCGCGCCTCCAAAATGCTACTACTGGTGATTCTGACACACCTCTCTCCTCCACCCCCTCCTCTTCTTCTTCTTCCATAGCCTTTTCCTGTGGTTTGTCCTCAGAACCAGCGGTGCTCCGTAGGCGTTCAAGGGGCTACGCAAGTACGCAGGCCAAAAGATGCCATGCGGTGCTTGAGCTGGTGTGCTTGGGGGACAGGAGCCACACTGGGGAAGAGGTTCTGTCAGCTCTGCAGGGGCAGGTTCAGAGGTGGTTGACGCCACGCTAACTTAAGGTAGGAATGGTGGTTTGCGACAATGGCACCAACGTCCTCTCCACCCTCCAACAGGGACAAATGACCCATGTGCCCTGTTTGGCTCACGTCCTTAACTTTGTGGTTCAGCGGTTCTTGGGCAGGTACCCGGGCTTACAGGATGTCCTGAGGCAGGCCAGGAAAGTCTGTGTGCATTTCAGCTGGTCATATAATGCCAGTGCTCAGCTGGCAGACCTCCAAAAGGAATTTAACCTGCCCAAGAACCGTCTAATCTGTGACATGCCCACCAGGTGGAACTCAATATTGGCAATGCTGCAGCGGCTGCACATGCAGCAGAGGGCCATCAATGAGTACCTGTGCGACTATGGCATCAGGACAGGGTCAGGGGAGCTTGTTTTTTTCCCCACACCAGTGGGCCATGATCAGGGATGCATGCACTGTCCTGTCACCATTTGAGGAGGTCATGAGGATGGTAAGCGGTGACAGTGCATGCATCAGTGACACTGTCCCCCTTGTCCACCTGTTGGAGCACACGCTGCGTGGAATAATGGACAGGGCACTTGAGGCAGAACAGAGGCAGGAAGAGAAAGACTTCCTTACCTCTCAAGTCCCTCTTTATCCAGACAGTGTTCCTGTGTACCCGCCGATCACACAGGAAAAGGACGAGGAGGAGGAGGAGGATTGTGTCAGCATGGAGGTGGAGCCTGGCACTCAGCATCAGCAGCAGTATTTAAGGGATCATTTACAGTCCCAAGAAACCCATGGACTTGTACGTGGCTGGGAGGAGGTGGCTGCAGATCATGTCGTCCTTAGCGACCCAGAGGACTCCGGACCGAATGCCTCAGCAAACCTATGCTGCATGGCCTCCCTGATCCTGCAAAGCCTGTGGAAGGATCCTCGTATTCGTGGTATCAAGGAGAGGGATCAATACTGGCTGGCAACCCTCCTTGATCCACGTTACAAGGGTAAGGTTGCAGACTTTATCTTGCCATCGCAGAGGGAGCAGAGGATGAAACATCTTCAGGAGGCCTTGCAGAAAGGTCTGTGCAATGCGTTCCCAGAGTCTGGGAGGTTACAAACTCCTGTTAAAGAAGGAGCGGTGGAGAAGGTGGCCGTCTGACCGATGCGTTCAGACAATTTTTTTAGTCCGCAGCCCCAAGGTATGATCGGTTCCAGCAACCATCGCCAGCGTCTGTTTTACATGGTGCAGGAATACCTAGGGGCAAGATCTGACTTGGACACCTTTCCCACTGAAAATCCTCTGGGTTACTGGGTCTTGAGGATGGATCACTGGCCAGAGCTTGCACAGTATGCAATTGAGCTACTGGCCTGCCCTGCATTCGGAATGCACATTCAGTGCTGCTGGAGGCTTTGTAACTAATCACAGGGTGCGTCTGTCCACCGACTCGGTCGATCGACTGACCTTCATAAAAATGAATCAGTCTTGGATCACCACCAGCTACAAGCACCTGATGCTGATATAACCGAATAATTTTTTTTGAAATGTCAGATCCCTTCAAAGACTGCCTATGCTGATGCTGAGTGACTTTCCTGTTATGCTGAGTAATTATCCTATTCCTCCTCAATGATCATGCTGATAGCTTCTAAGAAAATTTTTGGTTCTGGGCGCCTCCACCAGTGCCTAAGGTCCAATTTTTCAGCCCCTGTTTAACAGGGACGTGTAATTACAATTTTTGTTGCAATTTTTTACAGCAGGGCTAGTTCCTGCACTCCAAATAGAGTATCTGTGAGGGGTTGCAGTGTTGTGGCACCAGCACCAGTGCCTAAGGCCCAATTTTTCAGCCCCTGTTTAACAGGGGCGTGTAATTACAATTTTTGTTGCAATTTTTTACAGCAGGGCTAGTTCCTGCACTCCAACTAGAGTATCTGTGAGGGGTTGCAGTGTTGTGGCACCAGCACCAGTGCCTAAGGCCCAATTTTTCCGCCCCTGTTTAACAGGGGCATGTAATTACAATTTTTGATGCAATTCTTTGCAGCAGGGTTAGTTCCTGTGCTCCAACTAGAGTATCTGTGAAGGGTTGCAGTGTTGTGGCACCAGCTCCAGTGCCTAAGACACAATTTTTCAGCCCCGGGGCGTGTAATTACAAGTTTTGGTGCAATTCTTTGCAGCAGGGCTCATTCCTGCGCTCCAACTAGAGAATCTGTGAGGGGTTGCAGTGTTGTGGCACCAGTGCCTAAGGCCCAATTTTTCTGTCCCTGTTCAACAGGGACATGTAATTAGAATTCTTGATCTAATATTTCACAGCAGGGCCCTTTCTGCGCCCACCAAGAGTAACTGTGAGGACTTACAGTGTTGTGGCACCAGCACCACCACCACCACCAAAGGCCCAGTTTTTCTGCCCCTGTTCAACAGGGGCATGTAATTACAATTCTTGATCTAATATTTCACAGCAGGGCCCTGTGAGGGCTTGCAGCGTTGTGGCAACACCAACACCTAAGGCCCAAATTTCTGCTGAGTATATAGGGCAGGCCCCTACTTTCAAAAATCCAACTTACAAACGACTCCTAGCTGCAAACGGAAGGAGACAACAGGAAGTTAAATGAAATCTACCCCTAGGAAAGGAAATTCTCTCCTCTAAGAGTTAATATGGGAAAAATGTTTCTCCTTTCCACTGATGCTTTATCACCAATCATTGTTTCACTAAAAACCCCAAATTTTCAAAAAACATTTGTCATTGGGACAAAAAGTGAGGTGAAATCTTCTGAAGAGGAGCACAGACAGCAAAACAAATGTCACAGGGGTGATAACCCTTCCCTATGTTTTCCAAAAAACTTAAAATAGATTTTTTTTGCTGGAGCTAAACACGTTAAAAATGTACCAGTTCAAAATTACAAACAGATTATACTTAACCACAGTCCCTGTCTTGTTTGCACCTCCTGTATACTGCTGTTCAGAGTATATAGGGCCTGGTGGTCCCACACCTTTCCTTTTTTTCATTTGGGTGCGGGGTTCCCCTTAATATCCATACAAAACCCAAAGTGCCTGGTAATGGACTGGGGGGTACCCATGCCATTTGTCTCACTGATTTTCATCCATATTGCCAGGACCCAATATTACATTAAAGCCGCAAGCAGTTTTAAATTACTTTCATTCCTTTAAAAATGTCATTTTGTGCAGGGACTGTTCTAAGGACGGGAAACACTTGCCACTTTACAGGCATACGATAGACACCCCCCAGGTACGATATTTAAAGGAATATTTCACTTTTTTTTTTACCTTAAGCATCATTAAAATCACTGCTCCCGAAAAAACGGCCGTTTTTAAAACTTTTTTTTGCATTGATATATGTCCCCTGGGGCAGGACCCGGGTCCCCAAACCCTTTTTAGGACAATACCATGCAAATTAGCCTTTAAAATTAGCATTTTTGATTTTGAACGTTCGAGTCCCATAGACGTCAAGGGGGTTCTAACGTTCGTGCAAATTTTCGGTCCGTTCGCAGGTTGTGGTGCGAACCGAACCGGGGGGGTGTTCGGCTCATCCCTATTCACCAGCAAATAAAGCAGTGCTATTCCACTTTTGTGAAACTGATTAACTCCATGCAAGGCATTAAAAAAAAAATCAAGACCATACAAGTTGCCTGCTTTCACTGTGTTTTGAAGAAACATTTGTATATTCCTTGCACTCGTTCCTTTTACAATATTTTAAAATATGTTTTCTGCCTTTTCAATATGTTTATGTGTGCACTTGCACACATTCACACCCATACAGTATAAACTCACACACTTTATGCCATTTTTTTCTATTATACATTTTATTTTCTTAGCACTGTGCACACTTTAAAGACATTCTAACATGATCAGAAAGTTCTTAAAGCTTTCTTAAATTGCTACATATTAAGAGTCAACAGCTTTGATGCCAACCCAGTGGTATGGTGTTTCAATCTGTGTGCCTGTGGCAATCTGCAGAGCAGTTGTCAATGCTCCATTGGTACTGACATTTTCACTACTATCAATGAATATCATGCTGTTTTAATCAAGGATCCTTTCTTGTTCCCATCTGACATAATATCAAAATGATGCTTTTTGGCAAAATCTGTTCTGTTTTCAACTCTGTCCATACAAATTCTATTTTTTTCTTATTTTTTTGAGGCTTTTAAATTAAAGGAATACCCTCTTTTACCAGTTACTTTTGTTTCATTTGTATTTCCTCAATCTCTTTATATCTAGTTTAATAACGTCATCATTACAACATAAAAGTGTTGCCTATGTATTGGAAGGGAAACTGGTTTTAAACTTTCTTATCCTCACAAATGGAAAAAATTATGGGTAAGAAAATTCCCTCTTAGACATCTGTCACTGGAACAAGTCTCCCCATTGATGATTGATAGATTTCTGCCCCCTGTTTGGTGACCACTTAAATTTTAGGATTTTCCTTCACTTTCAATCCTGGTTGTAGTGGCCAGCAGGGCAATAGAAAGGATTAATTTCTCCTAGTAGGATCACAGACAGCAATAGAAACCTAAGCTTAGTGTTGAGTTATTCACTTTAAGGTCATCACAGAGGACAAGGGGAACACTTTACATCTGGAGGAAAAGAGATTTAATCTTTGAATATGGAAGGGCCTCTTCACAGTAGGAGCTATGAAAATGTGGAATAGACTCCATCAAGAGCTGGTTCTGTCCAGCTCAGTAGATTGCATTAAAAAAGAATGACATGCATTACTTTAAGGGTCACTTTATATTTGTCTAAGTGTGTTGCATTAATACACCAACATTAATGCACACTAAGTTAAAGCAGCCTCTTCAGTTGAGTACACCAGAACAGACAAACCAATGTATCTACACCTTTTTTTTAATGCAGCATACCACAACACATGGTAGAGTGCTACAATATGTTGATGTGTCTTGCAAAAAAGGAGAATTGTGGAAGTGCATTGAGGGGTTATTAAGCCACCATAAATATCGTATCCCAAACTTATTCTGAAAGGGGGTGAGAACATTTTGCTCTTTTGTGGGCTTGGACTGAATTAACTGTTTCAATGTTCTCTGTAACTTGCTTTGGGATATGTCAATACTATATGAATTTGAAAAAAAAGCAAAACATTGTTGAAAGGAACCTGTCAGGATATTGATATTGGAAGTTAGAATAAACATGGTGCCAGAAGAAACTGAACTGGACAATTGTTCTAAGTTGGTAACTATGACCCATTGAAAGTATGTTAGATATTACGAATATGACAAACAATTATTTTGGAGAAAACAAATTAGACTATATTTGTCACTGAAATATAACACATAGGTTAGTGATTAGTGAGCAATGCTGTATTTATGCATTGTGTCTGCTAATATAACTGTTTTTGTTTTATTTCTCTTCAAAGACTGAAAAACTTGGAGAACATTTTTTTTTTAATTGAGTTATTTTATTGGTATGAAAGGTATGTTTAGCTTATGTAGAAGGTAGATTTAGTATTGTGTTTAATAATACCACAAAACCTATATAACAAATAAAATATATCTTTGTTTGCAAAATCATTTTTCTCTGAAACTTTTGATGGATTGGTGTGTGTGGTATGTGTGAGTGTGTGTTTAAACTATAAATGGACCGGTGTGTATGTGTTTGTATGTGAGCAATACATGTAGCATAGTTCACACATACTTTATTTATCCACATAGCATGACCTTCAAATATACTATATGATTGTGCTAAAATTGTTTCTGTTTGCTGAGAGATGAGATACAGAATGGATAGATATTATTAAAACTGCCTTAAGCACTTACAGAGAAGAGTTATTCTGCTTTGTTGATTACACATCAAAAGCAGATGTGTAATTTCGTTCATTTCTTTTTATTGTGTAAGAATCCTAGGTAAATAAAAACTAAGTCAATCATGCAGATGCCCTTTGTTTTTGGATATAATGGGAAAAAAACAGTACTATGGTTTAAAGCTTTGTCAGTGCAATATTTATTTTGCCTTACAACCCTTTCTATTTTTACCACAAAAGGAAGAGAAAGCTTAATTTGCACAGCAGTTAGATAATGATGTCAGTATTTGAATTTACAGTTTTCAAAACATTTTTTATTATTATTTATTTTTACTCTGCTGAAAGGGAAACATTTAAGTTGGACTCCTTGGAAATGTAAAAAACTACCCTTGTAGTGGGGCTTCCCCGCACCACAAGAGGTAAATTCTCATTTTTGTCTAGGGTTCCCATTGAAAAGCACCTTATCCCTCCCTCTTGCAGGCTTTGAGGGCATTGAGAACATTGGGGGCCCATCCACAACCTAAAGCATTGGGGTGAGTGCTGGTTGCTGGGAGGATTGAGGGGTATATGAAGATGCTTTTTAAAAAGTATCGTTAAAAAAAAGCATTTAACCCTTGCAGCATGGTGAGGAATTTACCAAAACTGTATCAGACAGAATCTGGATCAGCTGTGCATGTCAAGCAGTCAGCTTCTAACTTAACTTGTTACATTTTAAAAATCAAAGAGAGATGTTGATTGGTTACCATGCACAGCTGCTCCAAATTCTGGCTGTTCTAATCTTGATAAATGCCTCTCAGTATATTAAAGAAAAAAAGAAAACCCACGTTCTCATACTGTATATTTTGTTTTCTTTCTCTGGTATACACTGAAGTGATTGTAAAGTCTCGTTTTTTTTTCAATAAAAATAACAAACATGTTATACTTACCTGCTCTGTTGCAGAGGATTTGCACAGAGCAGCCCAGATCCTCCTCTTCTTGGGGCCCTCTTCTGTGCTTCCGGCCCCTCCCTCCTGTTGGGTGCCCCCACAGTAAGCAGTTTGGTATGGGGGCACCTGAGTCCATTCAGACACGGAGCTGCAGCCCAGGACCACCTCCTCTCTCTCCTAACTGACTTTGACAGCAAAGGGAGCCAATGGCACCGCTTCTGTGTCTCAGCTAATTAGGAGGGAGAGTCTCGGATGGCCGAGACACTCGTGGACATCGCTGGACAGGGATGGGGCTCTGGTTGAGGCCAAATTCTGCTCAATACAGTTTGTACGATGAAGTGATTGTAAAGTCTTGTTTTTTTTCAATAAAAATAACAAACATGTTATACTTGAAAGAATCAAATTATATGAGAATATGCTGGTGTGCAGGGCCTGCCATCATCCTAACTAATACTAGAAGAATATATGCAGCAAAGTGCATGTGGGGGACGCCCCTTTGGATTTTAAAGGCAGAAAAAAAGATAGTAGGAGGAGTAGATGGGGATAAAAGGCAAAACAGTGCCAACTTTATTGTTATACATAAATAGATAAAATGTCTAAAAGACAAGGAAAACATGTACAATAAGCAATCAATATCTTTAGAATTAATTGGATATAAGACATTCAGAGCATGAATAGATCATGTCACCCAATGCCATCGACCCCAGAAGACCAACCCAATCAAAATGGGTGTAGTGGGGGTAGGTGGCTAGTATGTATATCTCGACATGTTTCGGAGAAGACCGTAGTCAAACTTGTATATTCCTTCTTCAGGGGAATTTTTTACACACAGACGGGTGAAAATATTTCTTGTCTCTAAAACATAAATATATAAGAAAGTAATTGACAATAACATAGCAAAAAGAGACCACAGAAGTGGTCTGTTCTTTGCCGTTATTATATTAAGTAACCAAAGTCATAATACTTACATAGTCAAGCTCATGTCATAAATAAAAAACATACAGATAAGGGGGTCACATGCTAGCTGCAGAGGTCCACACTTAACGGAGAGGGTACCCGTGGCGATATGCAGAGCCGCAAGAGCACTTTCACAAGGGACGCCCAATCCTCCCTGTAGCAAACAATGTCACCATTAGGGGGAGAGATTGCACAAAAAGAAAGGCAGGGGGATATATTAGAAAACAAGGAGTGTGGAGCATCTTTTTTGGGGTATGTAATGAACAAAAACATGAAAAAAATATACATAAAAAATTTATGTGTGGCCATATAAATGTATAGTCTGTGCAAGGCATGGTTCTTACCTAAGTTTTAAACAAAGGACATCTGCTGCTGACAACCCGGTGTCTGCCAGTGAATTAACACAGGACATCCGGGTGTAAGCATTAAGGTTACCTGTATATAAGGGGGATAAGCCAATCCAATAGGAGCAATCATGTCAGTTCAGCTGTGTATAAGCACAGCTGAAACAAGGCTAATGGGAAAGTGTATCAACAACAGTCAATGGATGCAAACCGAGAGACCATCACTGCTGCCGGCGTGTTTCACAGCACACAGGCATGCATCTCAAGGGGCATACCTCAGGTGCAGGGGCACGCGGCGCAGCCACGCCCACAAG
Source organism: Aquarana catesbeiana (assembly GCF_042186555.1). Lineage (NCBI taxonomy): Eukaryota > Metazoa > Chordata > Amphibia > Anura > Ranidae > Aquarana > Aquarana catesbeiana. The sequence continues at coordinate 216,728,137 of NC_133325.1, read as the reverse complement.
TGGCGTGATGGCGGCACGCATCGACGCGCCACCGGCGGGTAGGCGTCACCAATCGTCATGGAGACAACGGTGAGAGCGTATGAGCGCTCCCCCCACGCAGCCAATCAGAGGCGGGGACGGAATAAAACCTTCACCGACCCAGGCTACATGGGAAGAGCCCACCCGCTGGGTGTTGCCGCAATAGCGGCAAAGCGAAGACACAGGGACACCCAGCCCCGCCATCTAGTGGACAGATGGAAGAAGGCAGCCAGCATGTTTACAAAGAGTAAATAATAAATAAACCAATAAGAACAACAGGGGAAAGAAAGTTTGTACCAACAGTGTATACCAGAATATATTATTACATATAGTGAGAATAATTCAGAGATATAGCAAAAATAATAATGGTAAAAAATGAGTCTGGATCTTAAAAGAATAAAAGGAAAATTAGCCAGCTATTTACATGTTGAATTCACAGACCCCGGAAGAGAAGCCTGGGAGGAAAGATCTAAAGTTAAAAGCCTCATTCAATCCTGGTGGTGAGGTGGCGAGGTAAATTGTGAATCCACAGTTCACATTGAAGAAGGCTTTTATTGAAATCACCACCTCTAGAGTTGAAATGAATGTGATCAAGTCCCAGAAAATGAATTCTGGGAATCGAGGTGGGGTGTGCAAGGGCCATAAGTGGCCAATGGTTACATTGGGATCACGTTTTCAAACAGTTGAAATGTTTTGATATACTCTCTTCCATAGGGGATTGATGGTCTTCCCGACATAGTAGCACCCACACTCACATGTGAGTAGGTACACTACGCCGGGGGTCTTGCAGTTTATGAAATGTTTAGGATGGAATAACTGTCCATTAGGTAAGTGAATGTTCCTACGCCTGTCCATATACTGACAGTAGGAGCATCCACCTCACGAAAAAGTTCCTAGGGTTTTACATGTGTCCCTTCTATATGATTTATATTCACTTTTGACTATCCGGTCACCAACAGACGGGGCTCTCCTGTAGGTCACAGCTGGCATATCTGTGACAAAAGGAGATAATAGCGGGTCCATTTTGAGCAGGTGCCAGTACCTATTCAGGATTCGTTTTAATTGTTGGTTCTGTGTGGTATATGTGGTAATAATTCTGATAGTATTGTCAGTGGAGGATTGTTTATGTGTATCTAATAGGTCCTGGCGTGACAAAGCTAATGTTCTTTTGTAAGCTTTTTTAAGGGAAGACTGAGAGTAGCCTCTTTCAAGTAGTCTTATCCTTAATTTGTCAGCTTCGATGGGGCACAACATGTCCCCATCGCAACGCCCTGTACCTGGAGGTAGTGGGAACCATCAAAGCAAAACACATTGTGAAATAGTATGAATTCAAGGGAGTTTAGAATGATCTCGTTGTATTCTGGCTTGGATTCACTGAATTGTGAGAGTGCACGACGCACCATTGCAAGGCCTAAATTGTGAGGTATACTACAATATAGGGACTCAACGTCAATAGTGACTAGGAGAGTACCCTCAGCGATGTATATATCTCAGAGGGCTTGTAAAAAGTGTATAGTATCACGAGTGTAAGGGGACACATGTAAAACCCTAGGAACTTTTTCGTGCGGTGGATGCTCCTACTGTCAGTATATGGACAGGCGTAGGAACATTCACTTACCTAATGGACAGTTATTCCATCCTAAACATTTCATAAACTGCAAGACCCCCGGCGTAGTGTACCTACTCACATGTGAGTGTGGGTGCTACTACGTCGGGAAGACCATCAATCCCCTATGGAAGAGAGTATATCAACACATTTCAACTGTTTGAAAACGTGATCCTGATGTAACCATTGGCCGACATATGGCCCTTGCACACCCCACCTCGATTCCCAGAATTCATTTTCTGGGACTTGATCACATTCATTTCAATTCGAGAGGTGGTGATTTCAATAAAAGCCTTCTTCAATGTGAACTCAGGTGGATTCACAATTTACCTCGCCACCTCGCCACCAGGATTGAATGAGGCTTTTAACTTTAGATCTTTCCTCCCAGGCTTCTCTTCCGGGGTCTGTGAACTCAACACGTAAATAGCTGGCTAATTTTCCTTTTATTCTTTTAAGATCCAGACTAATTTTTTATCATTATTATTTTTGCTATATCTCTGAATTATTCTCACTATATGTAATAATATATTCTGGTATACATTGTTGGTACAAACTTTCTTTCCCCTGTTGTTCTTATTGGTTTATTTATTATTTACTCTTTGTAAACATGCTGGCTGCCTTCTTCCATCTGTCCACTAGATGGCGGGGCTGGGTGTCCCTGTGTCTTTGCTTTGGCGCTATTGCGGCAACACCCGGCGGGTGGGCTCCTCCCATGTAGCCTGGGTCGGTGAAGGTTTTATTCCGTCCCCGCCTCTGATTGGCTGCGCGGGGGGGAGCGCTCATACGCTCTCACCATCGTCTCCATGACGATCGGTGACGCCTACCCGCTGGTTGCGCGTCGATGCGTGACGCCATCACGCCACTTGTGGGCGTGGCTGCGCCGCGCACCCCTGCACCCGAGGTACGCCCCTTGAGATGCATGCCTGTGTGCCGTGCGCGCCGACACGGCGGCAGGGATGGTCTCTCGGTTTGCATCCATTGGCTGTTGTTGATACACTTTCCCATTAGCCTTGTTTCAGCTGTGCTTATACACAGCTGAACTGACATGATTGCTCCTATTGGATTGGCTTATTCCCCTTATATACAGGTAACCTTAATGCTCACACCCGGATGTCCTGTGTTAATTCACTGGCAGACACCGGGTTGTCAGCAGCAGATGTCCTTCATTTAAAACTTAGGTAAGAACCATGCCTTGCACAGACTATACATTTATATGGCCACACATACATTTTTTATGTATATTTTTTTCATGTTTTTGTTCATTACATACCCCAAAAAAGATGCTCCACACTCCTTGGTTTCTAATATATCCCCCTGCCTTTCTTTTTGTGCAATCTCTCCCCTAATGGTGACATTGTTTGCTACAGGGAGGATTGGGCGTCCCTTGTGAAAGTGCTCTTGCGGCACTGCTGCAGGTGGCCAAAATAATCCCACAGTCATTGGTGATCACTGGTAGTAAAATGAATGGTGGAGGGCACATGTTGGACTTTCTAACTCTTTCACGTGGCTTTGCATTCAGTGAAGTGCATCACTATCCTGAGAAGAATTAGAACCCTCTTTTTACACTACAGATTTTATCTGCTTGCAGCATATGGACTAATTACCTTCATTGACTGATTTGTTTCATTGTTTGATTTTATATTTTGTGCACTCATAATACTGTTCAACCTTTTTTCAACATAGGAAGCACACTATTATTTGTGTATATATAGTCTATGTGTGACTACATGCACTCATTAAACCACCATTGCATATGTACTCTTAAAAGTAAAAAAAAAAAAAAAATCACCTCATTTCACATCTAATGCCCTGTACACACAACCAGTTTTGCTGTCGGAATAAACTCCGAAGGTTTCTCCGACGGAACTCTGACGGAATTCCATTCAAGCGGTCTTGCCTACACACGGTCAAACCAAAGTCCGACCAAAGTCCGACCATCAAGAACACGGTGACGTACAACACATACGATGGGACTAGAAAAAGGAAGTTCAATAGCCAGTAGCCAATAGCTTCCGTCTCGTACTTGCTTCAGAGCATGTGTCGTTTTTGGTCCGTCGGAACAGCATACAGACGAGCAGTTTTCACAATAGGAATTGGTTCCGTTGGAAATATTTAGAACATGTTCTATTTCTAGGTCAGTCAGAATTTTCTAAAAAAAAAGTCCGATGAGGCACACACACGATCGGAATATACGATGAAAAGCTTCCATCTGACTTTTTCTGTCAGACATTCCGCTCGTGTGTACGCAAGACTTTTCATGCAAGTTTCATGTGCTGTCACATGTTAATATTGATACATGAGTAATTTTTGATTGCTGACAGTTTTTTTAATATCATAGAAGAGTACATATTCAGAAGTGGTTTAACCACTTTAGCTCCAGAAGATTTTACCCCCTCCATGACCAGACCATTTTTTGCCATTCTGCACTTTGCTACTTTAACTGGCGATTGCGCGGTCATGCAACTCTGTACCCAAACAAGATTTATATAATTTTTTTCACACAAATATAGCTTTGTTTTGGTGGTATTTTATTACCACATAGTTTTATTTTTTTCAATATAAAGGAAAAAAGGCTGAATTAAAAAAAAAACAATATTTTTACTTTCTGCTCTAAAACATATCCAATCAAAAATATCAAATTTCTTCATAAATGTTGGCCAAAATGTATTCTGCTATATGTCTTTGGTAAAAAAAAAAATCCCAAATAGTGTGTATTGACTAGTGTGTGTGAAAGTTATTGGACCTACAAACTATGGTATATATATATATATATATATATATATATATATATATATATATATATATATATATATATATATATATATATATATATAAAATGGATTTTTTTTTATACTACTAATGGTGGCAACCAATGACTTACAATGGGACTGTGATATTGTGGTGGACAATCTGCCTCTGATACTGGGGGGAACTGACTAACTGCCACTGACATCACCAGTGACATTAATACAGTGATCAATGCTAATACTATACACTGTCACTGTACTAATGACACTGGCTGGGAAAGGGGTTAACATCTATGATGATCAAGGGGTTAAATATGTTTCTAACTATGTGTAATGTATGCATAGTGTGCTGCTTTTACTAACTGATCTCTCAGTTTCTCATTCCTGCTTTGCAGGAATGAGAAACTGACAGTCCTCTTTCTTTCTACAGGGCTCTATGTTGTTTACCAACACAAGAGCTCTGGGCTGTGATCGCACACAGCCAATCAGCAGGTCCTGGCCATGAATCATTGTCCAGGACTTTTTGATAGGCTCCCTCTGTGTACAATCACAGTGGGGGGCAGGCAGGGAGTGTGCATGCGCATGCCTTACACCCATAAGTAGGCAGCAACACATGGGTATGTTGCTTTGCCTACATCAGCCTCTTGTCCACAGTATATTGTGGGCAGGTGGTCACTAAGTGGTTAATGAGTGCATGTAGTTACATATAGAAGTAAGATGGAGTCACTATAGTTTGGTGGTTATTTTGAGCAATGCAACCCTGACATCTACAACAATTTTTTTGATGGGGGACAATATAACAGTGTTTGCTGGCAGGTCTTGAAAGAAATAGCTATATATAGTCAGCGTGGGTGTATTTTCTGTTTTTCGTTATTGGGTTTTGTATACACACAAGAAACTGCTCAGTGGATGAATGTGCAGAACCATTGCATTGGTTAATATTAACAGTTCAATTTTATATCGAGCAACATCTAATATAATAATTTCTGTCTGTGTCCAAATTGTAATTATGTCATGAAACTAGTAAACCATCAGAATTTTAAATTAAATAAATGCATCAAATATATGCATGCTTCAATTTTTAATCCTTATTAAAAGATCCAGACTACCTGAAAACATATCAATACAATAATTTCAGAAGTAAAATGAAAACATGTGGGGGCATGGTTAGTGCACACGGCAGATGGCAGCTTAAGCCCAGAGCTCCGGAACAGAGAGAGACAATCACATCTGACATCCACATAGAGCACCGCCTCACCTCACCCTCATCCTCCGCCGAAACCCGCAAGCACCCTCTACCTCCGGAATATGTCGAGGATGTGGCAGGCAGACAGTAAGCCTAAAAAGCTTACAGAATACTTCCTCCAGCCCGTATGTAGAGCTGGCCAAGATGGCACCGGATCTCTGGCCCCCTCCTCCACACCACGCAATGATCACTACTTGGAACTCCCAGATGCAGAGACCTGGGCCGATGGAAGTACTGGGAGATCATCTTCCAGAAGCTCCTCTCCACAGCCCACCGTGTGCCAGCCCAGTCAAGGCTAGGATGAGATTGGACGCACCAGCTTCAAGTACAGGGGTGATTCCTGTGATAGCCCCAGCCACAGAGTACACTAAGCTCCAATCCCCCGTAGCAAGCTTCCCTTACATCCAACCAGCCTGTCCTAGACAAACAGCTCAAAGACATGCTGCTTTCTTTACACCGCTCTCTTCATGCTGAGTTTTCCAATCTTACCCACAAATTCACAGCTGAATTATCCTTAATGGGGGAGAGAGCCAACCAAGTAGAGCATGCAATAACTGGCATTACTACAACAGTCAATGATTTAATTGACGCAAATGAGGAAAGTGAGAAAGAAAGGAACTGGTTGAACACCAAAATCACTGATCTAGAAGATCGCTGTAGGCAAAACAACCTAAACTTGAGAGGGGTGCCTGAATCTGCCCCCCCTCAAGACTTCACGCAATATGCTAAATATCTCTTTCACACACTAGCGCCTGAGCTTTCTCCGCTGGATCTTACAACAGATTGTATTCATCGCATACCTAAACCTACTTTTCTGCCTAATGAAATTCCCAGAGATGTACTCATGAGAGTACACTTTTTCTCCACAAAAGAACAAATACTACAAAAGTCATGCTCTCTAGGAAAACTTCCAGAACCCTATGCAAGCATCCAGATATATGCAGATCTCTCCAAACACACTTTGGATGTACTCAGGCAGCTAACTACAGTCACCAAGATGCTGCACAACAACAACATAACATACAAATGGAAGCACCCCACCAAATTAATAGTAGAACACAATGGAGCATCATTCAATATCACTACCCTAGAAAAAGGTCTCTCACTGCTGGGGGACTGGGACATCATACCCGTCCAGGCCCCCAAACTGGAACACCTAATCTTCCAGACAGGATTCCACCCCCTGGTTCAAAACCCAATCAGGATCTTGAAACAGAAACCACTGAAATATAGATAAAGACGGTGCTATTGCACCTAGCGACATAGAATCCCTTTCTGTGGCTCCTCAGCCATCACTCTAGATTCACTTGAACTGCCCCCCCCCACCCACATTGCAGCAACCTACTTGGTTTTTGTTACGGTTGCCCAGTTATGGCTATTTTGTTTATTTTAACTGCTAATCCCTCCTTTGTTTTACCCTTCATGCATTAGAACCCTGATAACTACCCAAGTGACTGTCTCGCAGTGACACCTACCAACAAATACAGAACCTATCCCAAGATCCACTACCTATGGACCCACGTTGGCAAACCATCTACACCTCTTCCCAATTGATGGTGAGTATACTATCTTTATCACCACACCATTCCTCAAATGATGCTTAAAATCCTATCAAGGAACGTGAAAGGCTTAAACCACCCTGCATGCTTTGGCAGACAGCACAACAATCACACTGTAATGTTATTTGCTTACAAGAAACACACTTCAAAGACTCTGATACCCCTCCCTTCCACCATAAAAATGTTCCACATATTTTTCTAGCATCTAACCAAGTCAAGAAGAAAAGGGAGTCTTAGTGGCCAATTAATCAATAGACATTCTGCTACATGAGAAAATACCTGACCTCAATGGCAGGTACCTAATCATCATCTGCACTATTGCAGGCCATAAGTATACATTAGTATGCCTTTATGCTCCAAACTCACGCTGAATCCACTTTCTTAACAAAGTGATGAAAAAAATGAACAAGTTCAAGCAAGGCTCCTTGATAATATGCAAGAATTTCAATGTAGCACCAGACCATTCCTTGGACACTTCCAACTCCTCCCTCAGACACTCCTCACCAGCACTAAACTTCCTCCGATCCAATGATTTATACAACGTATGGAGAACCCACCACACAACGGAGAAGGATTATACTTTTTTTCTGCCTCCCACAACTCATACTCCTAGTCTTCCTAGTCGACAAATTGATACTACAACGCATTAGTTGCTCTGACATTGATTCCATCACCTGGTCGGACCATGCTCCAGTGAGCATCACTATAGCATCACCTACTGCCCACAACCCTGCCAGGCTCTGGAGATCCAACACACATGTTTTACAATCATCTCCCTATGCTGAAATAATTCACCGCCACCTAACAGACTTTTTTCTCCACAACGCAGGATCAGTTCCTCACTCCTCTACCCTCTGGTTGGCTCACAAAGCCTTCATCAGAGGAGTATTAATTCAACTAAGCTCACAAGCGAAAAAAAAAGAGGATGCAGCATCTAGATGAGATTACCTCCAAAATCTCTAATATAGATTCCCAAAATAAACTCAATCCCTCCCATGATCTTAAAAACAAACTTCCTAGCTCTCTGTCAAGAGTTGAGAGATCTTCTCCTTAACTCTTTCAAAAAAGCCCAAAGCAGGCTAAAGGCAACCTTTTACTCTACTTCTAACAAGGCAGGGAAAGCCATGGCCCGTAAAATCCGAAGCCTACGTAATAAGGCCAATATCCCACATATACATATCACCCGTTCATCAAAGAAAAATGTATCAACCCCCAAGACATAGCTAATGCCTTCAGCTCATACTATGACTCCCTCCACAACTACAAAAAGGATCAAACTACTCCTCAACCTACCCACAAATTGATCCAACAATTTGTATCCAAAACACATTTCCCTACCCTCAGTGAAACTCAAACAATAGAATTGAACTCCCCATTCTCCCTCCAAGAAATTGCTCAAACAATCCAATTCCTTCCAACTGGTAAATCTCTTGGACTCGACGGTCTGCTGGGGGAGTACTATAAAGAATTCAGCCCAATACTCACCCCTCACCTTCAAAATCTCTTCAATGAAGCTGCTTCCTCTTCCAGCTTTCCTGATGAAATGTTATCCGCTATAGTTGTCATTTTACCCAAACCAGGTAAGGACCCGGATACCCCCCAAGTATAGTAATGCAGATTTAAAACTGTATACCAAATTATTAGCAACTAGAATATCCAAACTCCCCCCCTCTTTTGATTCATGCTGACCAAACAAGTTTTGTCAAAGGCAGAAAAACTTCTGATACCACCAGAAGACTCCTAAACCTCACACATGCAGACAAAACTGATGGAATGCCTTCTCTGCTTCTGTCCTTGGATGCAGAGAAGGCATTCAAAAGAGTGCATTGGGGATATATGAAAGAAGTACTTTTCAAATTTGGGTTCAGAGACTCTATATTATCAGCCATTATGGCACTATACTCCACCCCTTCAGCCCGAGTATATGTGGCAGAGATGCTATCTACCCCATTTCACATTTCGAATGGCACACGCCAAGGATGTCCACTCTCACCTCTCATCTTCAATTTGATTATAGAACTGCTGGAGGAATATATACAAAGTTCCAAACAAATTTATGGCCTCCAAGTAGGAGACTATAACCACAGGATTAGCCTCTTTGCAGACAACATCATCTTGATTCTGACCAACCCCCATACATACCTGCCAGCTGTTCAATCCATCCTAAATGAATTTGGAACTATATCATATTATAAGGTAAACACCACCAAATCACACATCTTAGACCTAGGAGTAGATAGTATCACTCGTAACTTACTGTCCCTACAATTCCCATTCCATTGAGAAGAATCAGGAATAACCTACTTGGGAATCACCTTAACTAAACACCTGAATAACCTATATAAAGAAAACTTAATCCAATATAAAGGAAAATTTCTCCAATCTCTTAATCAACTAGAGAAACACAAATTCTCTTGGGCTGGTCTCCTGGCTGCATTTAAAATGACCGTTCTTCCACAACTCATCTAATCTAACTAATCCGCACCCTACCTATCTCAATACCTAAAAATTATATCAACTCCCTCCAAACATCCCTACATAACTATATCTGGGCAGGGAAAAAAAAACACAAGTGTCCAGAAAGAGACTTATTAAACATAGACTAGTAGGGGGTTCCGGCCTTGCGGACATAGCAGACTACTACACAGCATGCATACTAACCCAGTTAAAAGAGTGGTTCCTTCCAAAACCCTCCACTCATTGGGGGACATAGAGAGCAGCATCACCCCAAGCAAAAACCTAAAAAAAATTACTCTGCAGCTTACAACCCAAAACAAGACTTCATCATCACCTTCCTCCAACTATCCTTGCAGCCGTCCGAACATGGCGCAAATTCACTACCATCAAATGGAGCATTACTCCTACCTCCCCTATTAAACTACCTCTACAAGCTAATAAATTGCTCATCCCTGATTTTCCTATCCACAAATGGTCTAAACATGACTCCTTTCTCCTAACAGACCTAATCCAAGATGGTCATATCAAACCTCTCCACCGCTTCAACACAGAATTAGGAATAGGTCCAGAAGCCTACTTACGAATGACCCACTTCCTTAAAAATAACCCACAACTTTGGGTCTCCATTCCTATTAAGGCACTGTCCTATTATTTACCCAGTTCTCTAGGGAAGAAAGGAATTTCTACATTATATAATATACTCCAGGAAAAACACACTTCCAACATTCCCCAGATATCAATGAATGGGAACTCGACTTGTGTAAAACATACACAGACAGACAATGGCTTAGAGCCCTACAATCTAAATATCAAGCTACAAAGTGCACCGCAATGTGGCAACTCATGCAAAATATTGTCCAAAGATGATACCTCACCCCACACAGAATAGCAAAATTTGACAAACATACCTCTCCCAAATGTTTGGAGGAACTGTGGGGCAACCGGCACATTATTACACATCTTATGGGAATTCACGCAACTAACGCAGTACTGGCACGAGGTCTTTTTACTCCTTTCACATGTTACCAAGTTGAACATATTACCTTCTCCTGAACTTGCCCTACTAAACTTAACCATAGAATCCCTACCAATTACCCAGAAGAGTAATAACACACATCCTACTAGTGGCTAGACTCAACAGAACCAAACTTTGGAAAAATACCAAATCTCCTGATGTGCTTGAGGTCATTAAAATGACCCAGACCCACCACACATATGTAATATTATTGACAAAAGACAATATATCCTTTATCAAAATGGGAAAAATGTGGAATCCGTGGTCTAACTGGTATAAATCTTTGATAGTAAAGTAAATATATGCTTCTCCCATGCATACCCCCTCTGCCTTCCTTCCTCCCTTGCTACCCTTCCTATCCCACTACATTATTTAACTCCTCTAAAAAGAATTGTTGCTCTACATAAAGATGGCCTAGGCTATATGAAGATTGCCAAGACCCTGAAACTGAGCTGCAGCACAGTGGCCAAGACAATACAGTGGTTTAACAGGTCAAGGTCCACTCAGAACAGGCTTCGCCATAGTTGACCAAAGAAGTTGAGTGCACGTGATCAGCTTCATATCCATAGGTTGTCTTTGGGAAATATGAGTGCTGCCAGAATTGCTGCAGAGGTTGAAGGGGTGGGGGGTCAGTCTGTCAGTGCTCAGACCATACGCTGCACACTGAATCAAATTGGTCTGCATGGCTGTCATCCCAGAAAGAAGCCTCTTCTAAAGATGATGCACAAGAAAGCCCACAAACAGTTTGCTGAAGACAAGCAGGCTAAGGACATGGATTACTGGAACCATGTCATGTGGTCTGATGAGACCGAGATAAACTTATTTGGTTCAGTTGGTGTGAAGTGTGTTTGGTGGGAAACTAGGTGAGGAGTACAAAGACAAGTGTGTCTTGCCTACAGTCAAGCATGGTGGTGGGAGTGTCATGGTCTGGGGCTGCATGAGTGCTGCCAGCACTGGGGAGCTACAGTTCATTTGGGGGACCATGAATGCCAACATGTACTGTGACATACTGAAGCAGTGCATGATCCCTCCCCTTCGGAGACTGGGCCGCAGGGCATATTCAAACATGATAAGGACCCCAAATACACCTCCAAGATGACCACTGCCTTGCTAATGAAGCTGAGGGTAAAGGTGATGGACTGGTCAAACATGTCTCCTCAAACGGATGGTGGAGGAGTGCAAGGTCTCTAACATCCACTAGCTCTGTGATGTTATCACAGAGGAGTGTAAGAGGACTCCAGTGGCAACCTGTGAAGCTCTAGTGAACTCAATGCCCAAGAGGGTTAAGGCAGTGCTGGAAAATAATGGTGGCCACACAAAATATTGACACTTTGGGCCCAATGTGGACATTTTCACTTAGGGGTGTACTTGTTGCCAGCAGTTTAGACATTAATGACTGTGTGTTGAGTTATTTTGAGGGGACAGCAAATTGACACTGTTATACAAGCTGTACACTCGCTACTTTACATTTTAGCAAAGTGTAATTTGTTCAGTGTTGTCACATGAAAAGATATAATAAAATATTTACAAAAACGTGAGGGGTATACTCACTTTTGTGAGATACTGTTTGTTTACTCATATTTTGCATTTAAGTGATAAGGCTTTTAAAATTTCAAGGTAAAATTTAACTAAAAGATATTAAACATGTATTTATTGCTGACAGTACAGAACTTTCTGTTTATCTTCTTTTATCCTCTCTGAGCACTGCATGATATTGAGCATAACACAATGAAAACCAGATTCCTGTAATAATTGCTGGCCAAATGTCTCACTAGAAAGATTGGTAAGATGCAGAAATCTACTTTATCAGCGACATGGGTTCTAGATCTGCAAGACAATAAGTGTGCATTTCCAAAATATATTATGACAAGATTTTTTTAACTGGCAGAGTTGTGGAGAAAAAAAATCACCAGGAGGTTTATACAAGATGTTTCAAGTATTTTATAGAATTCTTTATTACAAAATGATAGGAAAATGTTAAATGTATTGAAATAAGGAATGGAATGTGAGAGAAAATAAAATAATATTATCCATATACTCCCGGGCCTTTTATCGACTATTATATAATATGCAACACCTGCTCATTCTTTCTTTGATCTTTGGAGCTAGAAGGTCAAGTCCTAATCGGTATTTTCAAGAAGGTGAATTCATGGCCTGGGATTTTTAATTGGCACCAAGAATAAAAACAACCAAATTAAAATTTGCAAAATATATTAATACAATTTCTTAAAAGAGACAATAGTCTGCAACATATTACCAGATAAACCAAAAGAAAATGTATATAAATTCAAAACCAACATATACTTTATATAGTACAGCACATCTTCAATGTTTAAAGTTTAAAAAAAAAACCTCCAACGCATTTCAACTCAACAGTTGTAAGTCTTCTTCGGGGGGTTGGTGTAGTGGTACGATCTGCAACATAAACACGTGTGAATAAACCAAACCAATACACAAAACATAATAATAATAAAAAAAGAGATTTACAATGTATATACAATATATATGTATGTATGTATGTTAGCTTACACATAGAATTACTCAGCATAACATGATGTAGGATGAATGCCTTTTTCCAGGGCAGTCACTTGACAGTTTCCAATATAGCACAAAGGATGCAATAAACTCCCCACAAAATGATCCAGCTGATCACCTAATGGGCAATATAATAGTATAGTATAAATAAATGAAAAAGGTCTATCAAACAATCAATAAGACCCTTCAAAAGTTCTGTGCATATGAGTACTTGCACTGACCTTAAAAAGTCTCAATCAAAAAGTAATAATAAAAAAATCCTCCCTAAATGGCAAGATGTTGTATAAAAGGCATCAATGGAGTTAACCCGAATGGTTTCAACATGAGTGGATCAAAATTCCTATAGCGCAAAAAGGATAGTAAAATGAAATGATGTTGTGTGGAAGTGGAAAAAGCTGTGTAAGTACATACCAAAAAAAGGAGAAGAAGGAAAAAATCATGCAATTACAGCCACAGACGCATCACCACAATAATAAGGCATCCAGAATCCAACAGCAATATTTGGCTAAACAAACACTGAGCTTATAAAGACCAAAGGAAGAGAACAGTTGACAACACTCAGCCAATCCAGATTCCAAACAAAGCGAGTTGCATCAAACTAAATTAATGACAGCTGGGATAGTGTGGGAAAGGGAGAACAATATCTCCCATTTAGCATCCTCCACTCTTCCTTTTCCCCAGTCATGCACACCCGGCATCACTTCTGGTGCAACAATGACATCACTTCAGGCCTTCAGGAAAGGGAAGATGTCGACCATATTGGACTAGGGTAAAGCACCAGCACACATGGGTTCCTCCAAAAAAAACCCACAATTGATTGGGGTTTTTTTCACATAAGCTGCAAAATGATAGGAGATAAGCGCCTATGTAACGGATGACAAAGGTTCCCCCTACTCCCCCTAAAAATGTAAAAACTCAAAGGGTGTAGGGGCCACACATGCCAATTTGACAATCAGAAGACTGCCTATTAAAGGGAAAAGCATCCATCCCATTACAATCCATAACAACACCAAAACATGCTAATTGCATATACTGCATTGCCATCTATTAGGGAAAGGGAAATAAAAAAGGCGCCTCTAAGTGCAGTATTAAAAATGTATTCACAAATACAAGGGGATTAAAAAAACTTACAGGATCATCATGGAGATCAGGCATGTCAATAATAATCCTCAAGCAGATAGCTAGGTCCTGTGCTTCTGTGTAGGGAGAGAGAGCTGGCCAGCAGCTGTCAGAATCCCTGGAGAGTGTGGGGGAGCGGAGGAGCAAGGAAGCGATGACACGGCCCGGCGTCCGGAACCACAATGGAACGCACGGGGCCGGTAGTTACATCGGATGATGGTGGTGGGCAGTAACACATTTCGAAGCATGCGTAGCTCCTTCATCAGGCCTATACCCATTAGTCCATAATCAGCTTATGAGAGGTGAGGGAGAGGAGAGAAGGGAGGGGTTATGGCTCAGCAAACTGAATGTCAAAACTTAGCCGTGGATATGGGAGTATGTTGCTGATGACAGGGCGTGGCTAGTCACGGGAATACATACCAGAGGATCATCTTGTGTCATAGAACAGTAACAATAAAGGATTATGCCCCGTACACATGGTCGGACTTTGTTCGGACATTCCGACAACAAAATCCTAGGATTTTTTCCGACGGATGTTGGCTCAAACTTGTTTTGTCTACACACTGTCGCACAAAGTTGTCGGAATTTCCGATCGCCAACCACGCGGTCACGTACACCACGTATGACGAGACTAGAAAAGGCCGGTTCAGAACCAAGCGCGGCACCCTTTGGGCTCCTTTTGCTAATCTCGTGTTAGTAAAAGTTTGGTGAGAGACGATTCGCGCTTTTTCAGACTCGTGGCTTTCAGATCGTTTTCTGCCGTTCAGTTTGTGCTTGTGGGTTTGTATCTGCTTTTCAGTGCGTGCAAGCAAGTTCCGCGTGACTTTAATTAGTCATTGTATTCTTGTTCGTTCATTACTGTTTTTCAGGTCGCTCTTCACAGGCCTTGCTGTTCTTCAGTGCGTTCTGTTACTTCGTTCTGAGCAGCCGACCGTTTACTAGCCATGTTGCGTATGCGTACTCCTCGTAGAGTTCGTGCTGTGCGGGGGCTTGGTGTTGGGGTCCTGACCTTGACACAAGTCCAGTCCATGAACAGGGTGGGGAGGAGTTCATGGACCAAGAATTGGTTGCTTCAGCGTGACCAGTTCTCTCATATGCCTTTGCTCCGTGAGATCCATGAGAATAATCCTGATGATTTCAGGAACTTTCTCAGGATGACGGATCCCGTGTTTCACCGTCTGTTGGCTTCGCTGACCCCTTATATTAGCAGGCAGGATACCTGCATGAGGCAAGCCATCACTGCGGAGCAGAGGTTGGTCACTACCCTGCGGTATTTGGCGACAGGGAGAAGTCTGCAGGACTTAAAGTTCTCGACAGGCATCTCCCCCCAGGCTCTGGGGATCATTATCCCAGAGACCTGTTCTGCCATCATTCAGGTCCTGCAGAAGGAGTATATGAAGGTAAGATTTTTATCCTTTAATATCACATTTTATTGTATTGAATGTTTGCTAATATATTGTATTTCTTTCCTCATTCCCTAATTACCATGATTGTAATATGCTGTGAATGTCCCCTTTGTTCTCATGCATGCTGGATTTTTATGTAATTATTATTTTAGGTCCTTCATACATATTTGCCCTTCAATAACCTCCCCAGCATGGTGTCTCCTGGCCCTATATTCACCTCATGTAGTCACTTAATAATGTATTTTTTTGTTCCATAGTAGTGTTTTACCCCAAACACCCCCTAAAATGTTTAGAAATGTTATTTTTGCTTTAACTTCAGGCAGAGTGGCAGAGGCTTTTTTTGGTGGTGTCCCCAAATAATTTTTAGTAACTCTCCCTCCCCCAACTGCTAAGTCAGCTGATCCCAATTCTCTATCCTCAATCATCTATTTGCTGACTTTGCCAAACCCATACACACTATATCCACCTCTTTTGTGGTCAGATGTATGGATGAATTACCCAAAGCATGTAGTGCAAGGGCCTGCCTGTATACTTTCAATGGTACTGTTTAAAGATTTTGTATCCTATTATTATCTTGATAGGTAATAGCAGAATGTCCAAATGTCCTCAAATGTGTACAATGTGTATTTATATCTTTGTATTATTACACTTCTTACCTGTCCAGTGGGCTGCCAATAGTGTAACTAAGGAGGGGCTGTTCCAAGTAATACCCGTTATTTAGCCATTCATCTCTCAATGAAGTGAAGAGGGTTACCTGTCCAAGATCCCCCCCCTATAATGTTAGAAATGGCCCATGAGAGGGGGGGAGGGGGGAATATGATAGGTGTACCTTATACTTTGGCGTTGTTAAATTCCCCTTAATAAATGCTATCTGGAGGTTGACCCATAATGTTTGTGCCTAATCTGCTTGCCATGTTTCTGAGCCAAAATAGTAAATGTTTTATTTTTTCCCTCAACAGTTTCCTTCCACACCACAGGAATGGCAGACTGTGACCTCCCACTTTGCCCAGCGGTGGGACTTTCCTAACTGCGGAGGGGCAATTGATGGGAAACACGTCCACATCGTTCCACCACCCAACTCGAGGTCGTACTATTTCAACTATAAGGGGTTCAATAGTATAGTGATGTTGGCGGTGGTGTCGGCTAATTACGACTTCCTGTATGTGGACGTGGGGAAGAATGGCCGGATGTCCGATGGTGGAGTCATCGCCCAGACGGAGTTCTACAGGCGTCTCCAGAATGGCAGCTTGGACTTGCCAGCTCCAGAGGACAATGTGGAAGGACTCCCATTTGTGTTCATTGCTGATGAAGCGTTTGCGCTGGGGGACCACCTGATGCGGCCATTCCCGATGAGGACCCTCACCCCGGAACAGAGGGTTTTTAATTACCGGCTGGCCAGAGCCCGAAGAGTGGTGGAGAACACATTTGGAATCCTGGCCAGCCGGTTCCGCCTATTTATGACACCCATCCATATGGCGGAGTATAAATTGAACCATATTATACTGGCGTGCTGTATTCTCCATAACTTTTTAAGGAAACATTCGGCCAACTATGCTGGCTCAGTTGGGCCTGAGGCCGGAATGATACATGAAACCACACTGACGGCGCTTGAAAGGCTTGCCCTCCCTGAGTGCCCGTGATGTACAGCTACGCTACCTGGAGTTCTTTGTGGGTAGGGGGCTATCAATATGCCAGCAAATCTGTGAAGCCTTTTTATAATAAAACAAAAAAATAAATTCTTTGTGGACATTTACTGCTTGTGTTTGTTTTAGCTGACCCTGACAGAAATGTGTTGAGTCCAGAAAATGTCGTGATTGTATAACCTTATTATACAAAGCACTTTTGGCTGTTATTTACTAAAATGCAAAAACACATTTCACTACAAGTGCAGTTGCAACTGCACTGAAACTTCACTTGTAGTGCCAAGAGGATTTGCCCTTAGTAAATAACCCCCATTTTCTCTGAAAACACCAATGACATCACCCCAAAAGTGTTGTAGCGTTGACACAATAATCCACACATTCTTGCGAAAAAAACTTTTTTATACCTGCACAATCACATGTGCATTTACCAAAGGTTTTTCAAACAAACCAACATGTTTGTTGTATAACAATTTTTGGGGTTGCATTATCAAAAATCGAAATGTCCATTTTAGATAAAACAGGCATTTGTAAAACCAACAAGAAAGACACAAATCTTGAACTTACAAAGTTCACATTTGGTAGAACTTGAAGGCAATATCAGACATGAGTATTTAGGAACTGTGTTTGATATTGCGTTCAGATGGGGTGAAGTCACCCCAGGAAAAGCCAAATTTGGAAGATGCACACCAATTTAACAATGTCAACATG
The DNA here is from genome assembly GCF_042186555.1 of Aquarana catesbeiana. Taxonomy (NCBI): domain Eukaryota; kingdom Metazoa; phylum Chordata; class Amphibia; order Anura; family Ranidae; genus Aquarana; species Aquarana catesbeiana. The sequence continues at coordinate 216,710,078 of NC_133325.1, read as the reverse complement.
TGTGACCTGCCATCACGGGGGATCAAGGGACGTGTTTTGGGGGAGCAAGCCCTTCCTCACCGCTACTTTATTGTTGAGGAAGGGGTTGCACCCCCAAAACGCGTCCATTGATCTCCCGTGATGGCAGATAGCACATGTTGGCACACTGTGTGCATCCTCCAAATTTGGCTTTCTGAAAAATCACAAAAAGATTTAGCACATTGTAGCACACAAAAGAAGAAAGTGATTTGGAGGGGTTTTAAACTCGACCCAAAACATCAATGATGTTTTTATTTTTTGAAATAACATCATTGATGTTTTTCTTGATGATTTCCAATTGTAAATTACACCCCATGATCTCCCAGATCAGGATCTGGGCACTTTCGGATGTGAAAGGATCTGGATCCACAACATCACGATCACCTAAAAAAGAGAGGAACCCCAAAATAAATTAGGTCTCAAAAATATGCCGCCATCCATCTCTTACCTGAGCCTGTGGTTGCAGACACTCACCTGTTGTGGTGACTAGTTCCACCACGTCTTCTTCCTCCTGCTCAGATTGTGTTGGGGGGATTTCACCTTCTTCCAGAGGGGGGCTCTGGTCTCCTCTAATGAGGGGTGTCCTCCGAGTCTTTTCTCCCCTATGTAAAAAAAAATGGTATAATTAGCACACAGATATTTGATGGCAGAACTAGAAATAGGAAACATTGCTTGGAAGTGAGGTACAATTGTCAATTTTAGCAGAGTTCCAAAATGTAGCATTTTCAGTGTACTTTGTCAAGCTGCAATACTTTACCTGTTTGGTACAAGATTCACAGATGTAGCCCCCCCCCCCTATAGTATACACTGGAGCACCTGTGTGGGTCCCCTAATAAAAATGGTGTTCTGGGGTCCCACACTAGTGCTCCAGTGTCCAGATGTGAAAACAGCTGCTGAGTGTCCTCTCCTTACACAGAATCTAGTTTGCATTTCATTCTAGTAACAAAGCCATCTACACAACCCAATTCTTTTAAGACAAGTATAGGGCGTAAAAATGGTGGCCAAATGCATATGGCCTAAACAATGGTATTTTAGAGTCCGAAAGAAAAATGTTTGATACGAACGAATAATGTGCCCATGAACATGAAAGTTGCCACTTTAAACTGTACAACAGTTCATAAAAGCACATGGAGCAGCACGAACGTAATAAACATAAAGAATAGGAACACAGCACAACTACTTACTTTTTTGCAGCACTCTCCAGATCTTTCTGCACTGCTCATGTTCTCGTAATTTGAGGTCCGACCACCGTTTCCTGAGCTGATCTTTAGATCGTCGTACCCCGAAATTCCGGTGCAGGCTCCTGACCACTTTTGCCATGATCTTGGCCTTTCTGACATTGGGGTTGGGGTAAGGCCCATACTTTCCGTCATAGTCGGCCCTCTTCAGGATGTCCACCATCTCCAACATCTCCCCAAAGGACATATTTGAGTCCCTAAATCTCCTTCTGGATCGGGACGTGTCCGGATCCGGCCTTTCCTCCTCCTCCTCGTCGTTGTTACAATTAGCACGATCCTGCTGTGTCTCCGCCATGTGCTCTTCCCCCACTGCGCCGAACGAAAAGGGGCCGGGAATAGAATAGAAAGAACGTCAGGGGCGGGCGGAGTTACACGCATGCGCAGTGTGTATAAAGCGTAACACACGTGCATCTTACGTACGATCTGTGAGCGGAGGAAGGAGCATCGGAGGCGCCGATCGTGATAACGAAGGTAGGATCTAAACTTGGGCCTATACTGCTTTGAAATGGAAGCCTATATTGTAACAAGAATAGGGGAGTTTGGCCTGACATTAGGGTTTGTCTTGTGTTGTGTCTTGCAGAGAAAATGGATGGGTTCAATGACCACAATTTCCTCCCCCTGTTCATTGACAAATACAGGGAGCTGCCCTGTCTGTGGCAAGTGAGACACCCCCACTATAACCATAAACAAAAGAGGCAGGCAGCGCTGGAGAAACTGCTGGAGTTGGTGACGCCGGTGGTCCCCACAGCAACCATCCCTTATTTAAAAGCTAAAATTGGTGGCCTGAGGAGCACGTATCTTAGGGAGCGCAAGAAGGTCACAGATTCCCAGAGATCCGGAGCTGCAGCAGATGGCATTTATGTCCCCAGGCTGTGGTACTATGAGAGACTGCGATTTCTGTCAGACCACACTGAAGTCAGGGAATCCCTCTCCACTCTTCCTTCCACTCTTCCTTCCACGCTTCCTTCCACCCCAGCTGAGGCTTCCGATGTCCAACCTGGGCCTTCCAGCCAGGAAGAAATGGAGGAGCCCAGCTGGAGTCAGGTATAGCATTCTTCTACAGATTTCTGGTCAATAAATAAATGATGTTTACTAGATGTTATTATTGATCACTAATTGCTGATTGAAAAAAGTGTTTTACATATCAATAGACAGTAGTGGTCAAAAATAATTGGGACAAGAATGAAAAATGCTGGGCTCGGAATGCTAGTCTGTTATATTTGTTAACATTCAATTTGCAACAGTCAGGAGGTGAAAATTGTGTGTGATTGATGAATAAAATACTAAAACTATGTCCCTTTTTCATACACAGGAAGACCTCAGCCAGGAGGAGGCTGTGGAATGTGGCAGTCAGGAGGAGGCGGTGATTAGTGGCAGCCAGGAGGAGGCGGGGCTAAGTGTCAGCCAGGAGAAGCCTGGGACAAGTCGCAGCCTGACTGAATCTCAGGTTCCTCCCCTCCGCCTTCCATATAAAAGAGCCAGGAAGACGACTCCGAGTCCCGTGCAGGATTCTGCGTTCAGGCTGATTCAGGAGGCTTCGGCGTCCCTACGAGCCTTACCCACTCCTGAAGAGGCCTTTGCCTGCATGGCTGCCACCACACTGCAGGGCATGCAGGAGGGTCAACACAAGGACCTTCTGTATAAAGTCCTACGTAAGGGGGTGAGTGGGGAACTAACACCCAAGACCAACGTGGTTGAGTTGGACCATCCTCCTCCTCCTCCTGCTGCCACAACTCCACCACCACAGCCACCGCGTGGAAGGAAGCGTGGAAAGAAGACCTGAGAGTGATTGCCCTGGGTTCAGTCTGGTCTGACTGAAGATGCAGTCTCTCGTATGACCACAGCCTGGGGACACAGATGTCATCTGCTGCTTTCCGGATCTCTGGGACTTCTGGACCAGACTGCCCTCCCTTAGATAAGGACTCCTCAGGCCAACAATTTTGCTTTGAAATAGTTGATGTCTGCCCTGGGGGTCCAAGGCTTCACCCACTTCTGCAGTTTCTCCAGCGTTGCCTCCCTCTTTGTTTAGTTGTGAGAACTTAATAAAATTTTTTTAGGGAAAGTATACTCTCCTGTGTGTGTTTTCATCCAAAAAGGACAGTTTGTTGGTGACGATTCAGGTACATTTCTAACATAAAATGTGAAATTAACAAGGGACAACAACACCAAACAAGCTCCTACAGATTAAATAGAACAACATATCAATGGTGTTGTGGGAACTTGACACAAAAAACACACACAAACATTTTCGGGAGTACAAATCAAAATCCCCCCCAAAAAAAACACCCTTCAAAAAAATACAAACACAAAAAAAGAATCTACATTAAAACCAATAAGAAAAAAAAAAAAAATGTTGTCAGATGTGAGAAATCAAAATATATTGAGGGAATCTTGATAAATAGTAACAAAATAAGTTTGTGAGAAGTGTGTGTGAATATGAGCAGCAAAACTACTATATTCTTGTCACATTATAAAGAAGAAGAGATTGCGCTGTATTAAACCATTTTTAACATTGCAGCGTGACGCTAAGTTTACCAGAACGAGCTGTTCCATGCCGGAATTTCTTCTGAGCATGCGTGGCACTTTGTGCGTCGGAACAGGCCACACATGGTCGGAATTGACGCGATCAGATTTTGTTGTCGGAAAATTTTATCTCCTGCTCTCCAACTTTGTGTGTCGGAAAATCCGATGGAAAATGTCCGATGGAGCCCACACACGGTCGGAATTTCCGACAACATGCTCCGATCGGACATTTTCTATCTGTGTATATATATATATATATATATATATATATATATATATATATATATATATATATATATATAATATATAGAGAGGCACTGGGGATGGATGTGTCACATGGCAAGCATATATCAGCAAAAATGTATAGTAAGGAAGGGGGGTATGTTGCCGGTGATGTATAGGGACATGGCTAGTCATGGGCATACATTCAAGATCATCATGTCGTGCCATAGAACAGTAATGTGTATTATACCTTGTCAATACAGTATGTCAATTTTTTGGTGGTCTATTATTGATGGAGCAATGTCTCCTGTAGGAGGCAGAAGTCAAAGGAAGTGTTAATATTGGGTTCAGGTTATACATAGTACAGTAATATATTACAACAATCTTATAGTATGGTGTTAATTTCTAATTCTTCATTCATACCCCATGGTGAAAGTACATCCAGGGCATATATCCAGTATGTTTCCCTTTGGCAGAGATGCTGGAATCTCTCTGCCTCAGGCAAACAAGCGGGGATGGATTCAATGACCCACATCTTTAGATCAGTGGTCAGTTTTTGATGATATTCGGCAAAGTATCTGGGGACACTGTGTTCATTTTTGCTGGCCTCAATGAACCGGCGGTGTTCCCCCAAATCATTTACATAGGGTGTGAATTGTCCTGCCCACGTAATGGAGGCCACAGGGGTAGGACAAACAGTAGACTACAAATTCTGTAGAGCAGGTGTAGAACGCCCTAATTTTGTATACCTTCCCTTTGACTGTGAAGTCCTTTTGTCAGTGGTAGACAAAGCTACATGTAAGACTCAAGGGTTTTCGGCACTGGTACATCCCAGGGATGGAAAAGAATTTCAGTGATGGGGATGTGTATTTGGTGGTTTTCAATTTGCTTGGTGCTATTTTTGATTTTTTATGTTAGGGGGTTTTCTATAGGAAAAAGTTTTGTTGGTATATATAGTTACATAGTTACATAGTTAGTAAGGTTGAATAAAGACACCAGTCCATCCAGTTCAACCTGAGTGAGTGTCCGTGTCTACAATTATCCCTATTTATTTAAGGTACCCATTTAGCACCGTCAATTTTACTCATCGCTCCACACATACATCGCACACTCATGATCCCTACCCTCAAGTAGCCCACAATCCAAGGTCCCCAAACTCACATTCATATATTAGGGCCAATTTTGGACAGAAGCCAATTAACCTACCAGCATGTCTTTGGAGTGTGGGAGGAAACTGGAATACCCGGAGGAAACCCACGCAGGCACAGGGAGAACATGAAAACTCCAGGCAGGTAGTATCGTGGTTGGGATTTGAACCAGCGTCTGCTAGGCGAGAGTGCTACCCACTACACCACTGTGCTGCCCATTAAGGTATGCTATCCTTCAAGTGAGGATCTTGCAGTAGAATGGGACAATTCTTCTGCACTATGTGTTCCATGTTTCTGAGTTTGTTATGGAACTGTTTGGTAAACTGGATTATGTTTGATTTATTGTCAGTCCGGTTATCCTAAATAATAGGGTTTATGTATTTATGTATATGGTATATGCTTTTTCAATTAGGGGTGGTCGATAACCTTTTTCCAAAAATCTTAATTTAAGGGTTTCACTTTGAATCTTGTAGTCAGCTTGTTTTGTAGAGATGTGTCTGAGATGACAAAATTGGCTTTTGGGAATGTTGTTTATCCAGCGGGGGTGATGATAGCTGTTATAGTGTAAAAAAGGAGTTTCCTACTGTGGGTTTACTGTAGTTTTTGACATGGATTAGGCCATTTTCATGGTATAATCCCAAGATCCAAAAATGCTAGGTGTTTTCCATCTTGTACAGAGGTAAAAGATGGGCCATATTAGAGCACACAGGATCAGAATAAAAAGCAAAGAAGAAAATAAGAAAAATTACATCTGAAATTCCCACAAAGGATTCATCGCTCAAAATTGAAAATATATTTGTATTTCATATTTTACTCCAGTCGTCACCCTTGGAGTCAGGGTATATGCATTCAAGAGTCAGAAACTGAAGCTTTGGCACATGATATTTTATGAACAGAGACAACATGTTGCTCTATTGGAGAATAAACATTTTCTGTCATAGCCACAGATACATGTTCATAAACCCTGCATCAAATCTATGCTATATGTAGTTCATGATTTCATTTTTTATGACTGTATACATTTTCTATAACTGTCTATTAAGATGAAATTTTGTGTCTCTTTCAGAAATCTAACATACTTGTACAGGTCAAAAACATTATATCCCCTGAAGAAGCTAATGTTTGGCAAAACATGTAGGGACTTACTGCCTGTAATCTACCATTTGTATGTTACATTATTTTTCTCTGTGACTATCAACGCACCTGTGCATTCATTTGTATGTTTTGATCTTTGTATTAATAAAAACATATATTTTTTTACATGTTTTTTCCAATTCACAAGTTTTTTGGCACAGTTATAATCCCTCCTTCCCATCTCTTTCCATTTTGTACATTACTTTGGGATGAGGTGCCTTACATTTTGAGGATTTTCCAGCCATACCCCATTTTTCCTGAATGTATATTTGTATTTCATATTTTACTCCAGTCGTCACCCATGGAGTCAGGGTATATGCATTCAAGAGTCAGAAACTGAAGCTTTGGCACATGATATTTTATGAACAGTGACAACATGTTGCTCTATTGGAGAATAAGCATTTCCTGTCATAGCCACAGATACATGTTCATAAATCCTGCATCAAATCTATTCTATTTTTGTTTTCCAAAAGTTAAAGGCCCCACAGGGGAAGAGCATAATGTATACAACCCCCTGAGTTTGTCAATTTGCAATTTGGTAACAAAAAGACTGGCAATAGCTGCAACTCCCACAAGGGTAGGTAGCCTTCACTCGATGGGTATTTAAACACTCTTTGGTTTTAAATACACTAGAATCTAATATGTCCTTCAACAATGGAGCACGTCAATAGGTGATTAATGGTGTCGGAGGAATTATCCTTGAAAATTTGGGGTCAGACAACAACAAATGCTAATATTTGTTGATGCATTTCCTAATTCTCTGATGCTGGTCATTAAAGGAAGTAATTATCCTGAGTGGCTGTTCGCCCACAGGTTTTGATTTCTGACTGAATAGTAGTTCAGTGCACAATCTAGCTAAAGCTTTATTATAGGCCTAGTAGACAAGTTTTTGAATAGCCTCTTTCCAGCAAGAGTATTTTTAAACCATGGGCTGCTTGTTTACATTTTTCATCTCCATTGCAATTGCAACAAAGTCTAAGCTATTGAGAATAGGGAATTGATTTAATGAATTGTTTAGGTTGAAAGCTGTCAGCTCTCAGGACTGTGTTTCCAGCAGTTGGTATCCTGTATAAATTACTAACCAGAATGCCATCATGAGTAACCTCAACTTCTACATCCAAAAACATTGCTTGCTTTCGATCAAAAGACATAGTAAAAGATAAATCATATTGGTTAGAATTAATACATTTTAAACAATCTGGCAGCTTCTCTATGGGGACGTCCCAAATTAGGAAAATATCGATAAATCTCAGTCATCTTAATACATGGTCTAAAAATCGACGATTCATTTGACAGCAAAAATAGGCATTGCCACTCCCCCAGATACAGATTGGCGTAGAATGGGGAACAACATGTCCCTATCGCTATGTTCTTTACCTGGAGGAAGTGGAAATCATCAAACACTTTGTGATGTACGATGAAACACAGATCTTGCAAACCAAAGTCAAAAAGAGCTTTGGAGTTCTATTTACTGCTAAAAGAAGTTTTTTTTTAATCACCTGAATACCCATCCTGTTGGGGATTGAGCAGTAGATGGATTCTACATCTATGGTCACAAGAAGAGCATTTTCCCACTTTGTTTCTAATTAAGACAATCAATTGTCTAATCAGAATTTTAGTGATACCAGCATATTTTAAAATCTCTAATTTTTTTCCAAAATAAAGATATATGATTGGTCCTTAGTTGGGTCCCACTATATGGGATATACAGTATATGTACAATATAAAGCAGTTATGGTGACATTTACCAAACATTTGCTGCAGGTAAATTATGTTTTTTTAGGCTGGATTCATACCTATGTGTTTTCCCTGATGCTTTTTCACTTTAAATCAGTGTAAACATGTTAAAACACATGCTAGCACGTCATAAAGTTAGGCTCCACCACCTACCAATGTAAGTATGGAGATTGGGACCATATTTACACAACAACACTGGAAGTCACAGCACAGGGGTTGATTTACCAAGAACAAATAGAATGTGCAGTTTGCAAGAGCAGTTGCTGCAAAGCTTAGTAAATAAGGGGAAGCTCTGCTAACTTCCATCATCCAATTATGTGCAGGCAAACATGCTGTTTTTTTTCTTTGCATGTGATTGGGTATTCTTTGCAAAGTTAAGCTTCACCTTATTAACTAAGTTCTGTGGCAACTGTACTTGCACAGTCTATTTGCCCTTGCTAAATCAACTCCTATGTTGTTACTTCCAGTGTTGTTAATAAATCTTCTAAGGGGTCAATTCACTAAGAGTTAAATAACAGCTAATAATATGCAGTAAAATACCACATGCGGTAATAATTGTGTAAGTGTTCACTAAGAATTCAGAGTTAAATACCAAATGCGGTATTGATTTAGTGGTAATTACCGCATTAGTTAATGCAGTAATTTACAGCATTGAGCTGGTTGCTAAGGAGTGAGCCAGGAAGCTGGCCGCCGCCTCCTTAACAATCGATGACTCATCATCTGCCCCCCCAATCCATATCAAACCCTTATCCGAGCATGCAGCCAGGCAGGCCAGGAAAGGGGGGGTGAGCGAGAGCCCCCCTCCTGAACCATACCAGGCCACATGCCCTCAACATGGGGGGGTGAATGCAGAGGGCTTGATGTTGATGGGGACAAGGTCCTCATCCCCACAACTGTGGCCAGTAGTTGTGGGGGTCTGCAGCAGTATTATAAAAGCTCTGTAAAGGCTAACCCCTTACAAGACCTGTTGATGCACATAGAACTTGCAAAAATATTTAAGAAGAGCTATTGGCAAGCTTTTCAATGTGCAGGGTTGAATAGGGTTTTTTCTGTGATTTTTTTTTCTTTCAATCAGTTTTCTTTTTCAAATGATAAATTACACAACATTGCTAATAGCTACTTTAAAAAGTAACTGCTTTTGCTGGGGAAAAAAACAATCCCCTCAACTTTGTTGCAAATGTTTACCCATTTCTAGCTTGAAGAAATACATATGGCTATGTCTTTTAAATTATGATTCTGAATAGGAGGGTCTGGTTCACTATAATCAACTGGTGCACTCTCATTGTTCTGATGAGACAAGTCACAGTGTCTGAATCCCTTATTGAAGTAATTACCCTTAGGCAGTATTTCACCAAAAATGAATATTAAATTCCTTGGGTATTATTTGCTATATTTTTCAGTGAAAGTGGAGTTACCCTTCAAGTATGAAATATGAAAAGGTATCCCTAAAAGTAGTCCAATACTTTTTTTTCTTAAATTTGAATACAGTGGGGGGGGGGGTGGCGACTCGACTCCAAGATGGATGCTTAATCTGGGAGCTCCGCTCGCCTACCGGAGATAATCCTCAGCCATCAGAGCACATCGGCACCATCCAAGACCCCATGCACTGCCACCTTGCCAGCGAAACCCAGGCATGCCAAAAGAGGATGCCTAGACACCGCAAGAACACGCAGCAGCCACAAAAAATGATGAGCTACTACGCCATGCGCGGGCCTCAGCAAAATGGTGGCGGCGCTCGGGTGAACAGGCCGGAGCATGGACCCAGAGCATGTAGCGGCAACAACGGGCCCTCGTCTGCCTCCATCCACACACCTAACCCACCCAGTGAATCATCCTCGGGCCCATCCAACCCCTCAATGAGGAGTCAGGCGAAATCAAAGCAGCAGAGACACTCTCCACCCAGGCCCCTGGTGGATCCTGTCATGGAGGTAAGTGGGCTCCAATGCACCACCGCGACACAGAGCATGTAGGGAGGTGATCCCATCACAGATTTCCCCACAGCAGACAGACCAGTGTCGGACACTATGATGAGGACATGTTGCTGTCTCTGCGATCATCCCTGCAAGCAGACATGATCAGGGGGATAAATGAATGCAAGAGGGAGGTTCAAGCCTTAGGCCACAGAGTGCACCAGGTGGAGAACAAAATGGAGGAATATACCTAATCGTATAATGTAATGGTGGAGGCCCACACAGCACAGGGGGAAGATATAGAGAGGATAAAGGACAAGGTGGCAGACCTCGAGGACAGATCCAGGAGGTACAACCTCAAATTGAGGGGTATACCTGAAGCTTTTCCCCCCAATCAGCAATTCGCCCAGACCCTATTCTCCACACTAGTGCCAGAAGCAACAGCACAGGATCTTCTTGTGGACAGAATACACAGGGTTCCCAAACTGTCCTTTCTCCCTGCTGACACCCCCAGGGATGTACTGCTGAGAGTGCATTACTATCACATAAAAGATCAAATATTGCAAGCCTCCCATAAACCAGAAAATGTCCCACAGCAATATGCAAACATCAGATTACTCCCTGACCTATCCAGGCACACTCTACAATGCCGCTGCAACTTGATGACAAGGTACGGAGGAATCATAAAATCCTCCATAAATGGAAATATCCTGCAACATTCTCCGTTACCCATAAGGAGGTCACCATCACAGTAACCACATTAGAGGAAGGGCTTGCTGCCCTGCAGAGGTGGAATATACTTCCTGAACAGACCACCCTCCACTCACTTCCTGAAGGGCCGTCTCTCATACAAAATGATTGGCAAATTGTAACCCACAAATGCTCTTCCAAGAAGAACGCCGGTGGAAGCTCATAGAGATAATCCACAAGCATACAAATTTATCTCCGGAAAAGAGTTTCATAGTTAGATACTCTTCAACACCCCTATACCACCTATAGCAGTTAGGTCTGCACTAGGATCAATTTCTGGATCTATTTATTATGCTACCCTTGTTGACTTTTCTTGTTCTTTTTGTTCCTTTTATCATTTATTTGAGATACACAGTTCCATTCGAAGTAACCTCAACTTATCAACTGACATGGTGTGAGGTACTTACCAAGGCCGAGTTGCTGAGAGAGGCTCCCCTTGCAGCTGGGTGCATGATACCCTCTGGAAGTGGCACAGTGGGTATTGGGCACGAAGAAGCACGGGTCACCAGCAGGTAGCAGAGCAGCTGGAAGGTACTTCAAGTAGAGAAGTGATCCGTGCAGGGTGGCTGAGGCTGGCAGGTCAGGCTTCTGCTAGTCCTTCTCCAGTGGCACAGCAGCTGTACCCTACCAAATACATGGACGCAGTGAGTACCTACACAACAATGCCTCATCAAACATACTACGTCCCCTACAATGATGATTAAATGTTTATCGATTAATGCCCGAGGTCTAAATCACCCAGCAAAAAGGTTCTCTCTCTGGAAGGAAGTTAGTAAACAAAAGGCAGACATTCTCTGCGTACAAGAAACGCATTTCCAAACCAATAACACACCACAATGTATGCATAAGGACTATCCGTTCATATACATGGCCTGCACGCCAAACCATAAGAAAGGAGGTGTCCTGTTAGCCATTAAAAACTCCCTCTCCTTCCAACCCAAAGATATCGTTCTTGATGAGGGTGGTAGATACATCATTGCCACTGGAGACATAAATTCCAAACCATATACCAGAGATATCCAATTAGCGGACCCCCAGCTGTTGCAGAACTACAATTCCCATGAGGCATAGCAAGATTCTGACAGCCACAAGTATGACACCCAGAGGCAGAGGCATGATGGGACATGTAGTTTTGCAACAGCTGGAGGTTCACTATTTGCATATCCCTGCCATATACCTTAGTCACGCTGTATGTACCAAACTCATACCAAATCTGGTTCATTAAGAAGCTTCTCCATAGAGCAAACTCAATGAAAAACAGCAATCTCCTGATCTGTGGAGATTTCAACGTGACATCAGAGCCAATACTGGTCACCTCATCAGGCAAATCCAAGGGTACTCTATCCCTTCAAGCACTTCTTCACAAGGAGGAACTGTTCGACGCATGGAGATGCCTCCATGCCAATGAAAAAGATTACACCTTTTTCTCCAATAGGCACTGCTCATACTCCCGTATAGATATGTTTTTGAAGGACAAGTGGCTTCTACAAAATGTGGAGACCACAAGTATACATGACATAACGTGGTCAGACCACGCTGCTATATCTATGTCTGTTGTGGAAAAGGGAGTCTCCTCCTCACCCCCATCTGGCGCTGTAACACCAGACTACTTCAGGAACCACATTCTTTCAAATCAATCTCCCAGCATCTAAACAATTTTTTCCCAGACAACATAGGTTCGGTAAATGATCCATACACTCTATGGAACTCCCATAAGCCCTTCATGAGAGTCATTTTAATACAATTAGGGGCTAATGAAAAAAAAAAGACAGACTCAGCAGCTTAATGCTATTCTAAGAGCCATTCATGATTTAGAATCCAAAAACAAGACAGCACCATCAGTATCATTATCTGACAATCTAAATGGCCTCAGAGAAAAACTCAGAGAACTGTTGTCACAACAATACGACAAACATCTTAGACGCCTACGACTAACCCACTATGCAAACGCCACAGAGCAGGCAAATATCTAGCAAATAGACTGAAAGCGGTTCGTACAAAAACAAGACTAACATACCTTAAAGATCCTACATTGTCCTACAGAATTACAAATCCACAAGATATAGCGAATCAATTTGCTGAATACTACAGCTCCTTATATAACCTACATAATGATCCCAAAACGAAAAAATACAAACATTTTTACAGAACATAAACCTACCAACCCTCTCCGAACACCAACCTAGCAGCCTTAAACGCCCCAATTACAATCCAAGAAATAAAACTAACTATTAACACGCTTCCAAATGGGAAATCTCGCGGGCCTGATGGGTTTTCCAATGAATATTTTGAATTATTTAAAAACCTCCTTTCACCACACCTAACCACAGTATACAACAAAGCTGCCGAATCTGCTACCCTCCCTCAAGAAATGCTGAGGGCACACATAGTAACATTACCAAAACCAGGTAAAGAACCCAACACTCCGGCCAACTTTAGACCCTATTCCCTTCTCAACTCAGATACCAAAATGTACGCTAAACTTTTAGACAAAAGACTAACAAATATTACTCCCACAATTATACAGCGTGACCAGATGGGTTTTGTGAGGGGGAGACAAACCTCTGATGCAACTAGGAAAATTGTTAATGTAATACATCATGCTGAGAGAACTCGAACACCTTCTCTGCTGCTATCTATTGATGCAGAGAAGGCGTTCGACAGAGTCCACTGGACCTACATGGAAATGACTCTAAACAAATATGGCTTCAGAGGCTCCATATTAAAGGCCGTTATGGCCCTGTATTCATGTCTATCAGCGCAGGTATACTCTACAGGCTTTCTATCCACACCCTTCAATATTACTAATGGTACCAGGAAGGGGTGCCCCCTATCTCCAACCATATTTAACCTGATGATTGAACCCCTGGCAGAAGCTATAAAAACACACCCCTGGGTTATGGGTTTCCAGTTTGGTACTAGCACACATACCATCAATCTTTTTGCGGACGATGTAATCCTACTCCTGACCAATCCACTAACATCCCTAAAACAAGCCCACAAAATCCTCACTGATTTTGGGGACATATCCTACTATAAGGTTAATTTCACTAAATCATCGATATTGGACGTAGGTGTATCATCCTTCACACGTGCTATTTTACAATCACAGCTACCCTATACACCATAGGACATAAAACAAATTTCTCCCCCAATGCAGGTATCCTTAAGAGCCTGGAGTTTCCTACTGGAGCATAATCACACAGACACACATGACACAAAATATGACTTACCTTTGACTCTACTAGATTCCATGATCCCAATGATGAACGTTAAAGACCTAATACACAAGGGTATCACACATATATCAGACCTTTACACTGGACCACAGCACAAATCTGTAGAACAGATTATGACACAATACAAACTTCCTAATGACAGGCTATTCACATGCTTACGAATCACACACTTCCTAAAATCTCATTCTCACCCGACAATTTCCCTTCCATGCAAAATATGGCACTTCTACTCTACAGCCAAACAAGACACAAAAGGAATATCCTTCTTCTACAACGTCATATGAGACAAACATACATTTACTAAAACTATAGCAATGAAAAAATGGGAAGAAGACCTAAGTACTACCTTCTCGGTAGAACAATGGCAACACACATTCAAAGAAACACATAGAGCTTCTCACTGTGTCAAACACTGGGAACTAACAATTAAAATAGCAAACAGATGGCATTACACCCCATATAGTATCGCAAACTACTTCCCTGGATCATCACCACATTGCTGGAGGCCCTGTGGACAAATTGGGAACCTTTTACACATGCTTTGGCATTGCCCCACAGTTAAAAGTCTATGGAACCAAGTATTCCAAATGATATCATCCTTAACAGGAATGCTTACGGTCCCAGATCCAGCTTTGGCAATTCTCCACTTAAACATAGAAAAATTCCACGCAGACATCAGACCAGTCATAACTCACATATTGCTGGAGACACGATTACTGCTTCTACGTAATTGGAAATCCACAACAGCCATAAACTTATCGTTACCAAAGCTGTGCACAGGAACTACACGTTCGAACGCTTAAAAGCAATAAATTATTTGCACTGTACAACATTCGACAAACATTGGTCTATATGGCCCAAATGATCTTGACAACACCAGAGGTTACTTCACTAAGTTGACTTCCAACAATTGATGATTGATTAACAATGAGCACAATTAATCACTTTTCCAAAGGTACTTCAGATGACTGTGTATATTATATTACCCTTTTTTGTTCTGTACTATGTTTATCTCTGTAATATTCAATAAAAATATTGAAACAAAAAAAAAATTTGAATACAGTGGGGAAGGGTTAGGACTCCTGTCAGATTTTACTGATATCAGAGATCCATTAGATATACTTATCATCACTTTCTATTCTCAGAAAAATCATTGGTAAGTTTATTTTATTAACTTTTGAGTTTGATTTTGCCGAAGAAAGAATGCCTCTGCTTGCTTATTTAGTATCACCACCATTTGAGCTGATAATCATTTAGAATCTGCACAGTGAGAGTCTTAAGCTGGCTATACACAGATCCATAGCCATACAGCTAGTTCAGCAGCAACCAGACAAATTTTGATCCATTTTTGGCAGGCTAGTTGTACTGAAGTCAAACTATCCAAACTTGGCTGTCATGTTTTTTTTATAGGATAACTGCTGGCAGCTATAGCCACTATCGGTGATCAATGTAGTCTGACGGCAAGGAAACCTCCTGCTGTCAGGATGCCATAGTGCAGCAGAGGGAGGGTTCCACCATCAACATTGACTGTGTTGATTGGGGAATTAAGCATTTTTCGCTTCTAATCAGCCACTTGGATCACTTTTAGCAGACAGAGGGGTGCCTGAGCAAAATTCTAATACCGGGGTTATGGCATCTAGCTGCAGCCTTAACCCGGTATTAAAAGTCAAACTAATGACGTATTTGTGGTTGAGAGCACCACATTGTAAAAAGGACACATGAGTTTTATAGAGGGTTTATAGGCTGCAGCTCATTTAATAATAGAAATAGAAAATGTTACTTACAATTAAAGCTTTGAAAACTTAGTATGGTCAATTAACATATTAAAATATTTCCAATGTTGGTAAAATGTTCATCAAATTAAGTTTTATTCTATAGACTGTACTATAGGACAAGGAGATATCAGTTATGTATGTAAAAATTGTTCTCAAATTTATACCAGAAGAAGAACATGTGCTCCCTGAACCATACCAGGTCACATGTCTTCAGCAAGGGTACCTTCTCAGGAGGAACACACTTAGTAAAGCACACATGTTGATAAGGGTCTCTTCTCCACAACACAGACCTGGTAAATGTGGGTGGGGACTTGTTGGAATCTAGAATACCCCTTGAAAAAAAGGGAGCCTTCAAATACAGGCCCACCCTTTGTGAATGAGTAAGGGTTACATAGTACCCCTACTTATTCACAAACAAGTATATAATAAGTAGACACACACTTTTAACAAGTATTTAAAAAAAAAAAACTGTTGGAGAACCCTCCCTCATCATTCATGTCTTTCAGCTATGTAGAACCCTGTCAATCATGATGAATGACAATGAAACAAAAAAGATATAAAAATATTTGGGCAATGATATCAGGCAGTATCCCTGCCTCTTTGTTTAAATTGCCAGTGATTCCCCACCAGCAATTTCGTTGGGCCAGGTGATGTCATTGGTTGCTAAGGATATGACGGGGGCCAATCAATACTTACTGCTTTTTTAACTGCAATTGACAGGGAAAGAAAGAAGATGACATAAGATGACATATATCTATATATAGATATATCTATATAGATAGATATATATATATAGTAATGTTAGAAAAAAGAACCACTATATATAGTGTTTAGCTCATGTCAAACAACTGAACAAGCAGCCTATGTTTGAACCAAACCAGGAGCTAATTTCTAATAGTAAACTGTATGCCTGGGACACTTGGCTGGTAATCCTATGTAAGTCCATCTAGGGAATCAACCTCAAAATTTATTTTGTCCTGATATTAGCTTTACCAAACCCCTTACTGTGTGTCAAAAGATTGCATCACTTTGTGTGACCTTTAAAACAATTGCAAAATTAAGATATGGCAGGTGTCAATAAACAGCAAATGATAAATATCATAAACCTATATTGCAATATAGGGTATAGTATAGTTCAGGGATATGCAATTAACAGACCTCCAGCTGTTGCAGAACTACAAGTCCCATGAGGCATAGCAAGACTCTGACAGCCACAAGCATGACACCCATAGCCAGAGGCATTATGGGACTTGTAGTTTTGCAACAGCTGGAGGTCTGCTAATTGCATATCCCTGGTATAGGTGGATTTAGGCAGACTTTTTATACAAAATCAAGCAGTTCCTTTAATAATTATGAAACTGGTTAGAAAAAAGGGAAGGTGAAGAAACAGAATATTTATAGGAATTCTGTGCCAAAGCAAATCACTTTAAGAGGTATGAATTAATGTGTTAGGAATTACTGGTTGACCTGTGTAACCTGTGACATGGCATTTTATAGATAGGCAACTCCTATCCTCATATTGATTAGTGGTTCCAAATTAACAATAACTACTGCAGTAGGGAACAGACACAAAAGATGCACTCAGCATCTTTCCAAATAACTGTTCTGCTTTATTATGACTAGGGATGAGCCAAACACCCCCCCCCCGGTTCGCACCAGAACCTTCGAACGGACCGAAAGTTCGCGCGAACTTTAGAACCCCATTAAAGTCTATGGGACTTGAATGTTCAAAATTAAAAGTGCTCATTTTAAAGGCTAATATGCAAGTTATTGTCCTAAAAAGGGTTTGGGGACTCGTGTCCTGCCCCAGGGGACAGAAAAAAAATGCAAAAAAAAGTTTTAAAAACGGCCATTTTTTTGGGAGCATTGATTTTAAAGATGCTTAAAGTGAAAAAAAAGTGAAATATTCCTTTAAATATCGTACCTAGGAGGTGTCTATAGTATGCCTGTAAAGTGGTGCGTGTTTCCTGTGCTTAGAACAGTCTCTGCACAAAGTGACATTTTTAAAGTAATAAAAAGCTTGCGGCTTTAATGTAATGTCGGGTCCCGGCAATATGGATGAAAATCAGTGAGACAAAGGGCATTACCAGGCCCTTTGGGTCTTGTATGGGTATTAAGGGGAACCCCGCACCCAAATTAAAAAAAGGAAAGGCGTGGGGCCCCCAGGCCCTATATACTCTGAACAGCAGTATACAGGCGGTGCAAACAAGACAGGGAATGTAGGTTTGTTGTTAAGTAGAATCTGTGTGTAATTTTGAACTGCTACATTTTTAAAGTGTAGCTCCAGCCAAAAAATCTATTTTTAAGCTTTTTGGAAAACATAGGGAAGGGTTATCACCCCTGTAACATTTGTTTTGCTGTCTGTGCACCTCTTCAGAAGATTTCACCTCACTTTCTGTCCCAATGACAAATGTTTTTTGAAAATTTGGGGTTTTTAGTGAAACAAGAATTGGTGATAAAGCATCAGTGGGGAGGAGGCACGTTTTTCCCATATTAACTCTTATGCCCCGTACACACGGTCGGATTTTCTGATGGACAATGTCCGATCGGAGCGTGTCGTCTGAAATTCCGACCGCGTGTGGGCTCCATCGGACATTTTCCATCGGATTTTCCGACACACAAAGTTGGACAGCAGGAGATAAAATTTTCCGACAACAAAATCCGATCGCGTCAATTCCGACTGTGTGTGGCCTGTTCCGACGCACAAAGTGCCACGCATGCTCAGAAGAAATTCCGACACGGGACAGCTCGGTCTGGTAAACTTAGCGTTCGCAATGGATACAGCACTTTCGTCACGCTGCAATGTTAAAAATGGTTTAATACAGCGCACTCTCTTCTTCTTTATAATGTGACAAGAATTAAGTAGTTTTGATGCTCATATTCACACACACTTCTCACAAACTTATTTCGTTACTATTTATCGGGATTCCCTCAATATATTTTGATTTCTCACATCTGACAACATATTTTTTTTTTTTTTTTTTTGGACTTTAATGTAGATTCTTTTTTTGTTTTTCTCTTTTTTAATTTTGTTTTTTGGTGATTTTGATTAGTACTCCCGAAAATGTTTGTGTGTTTTTTGTGACAAGTTCCCACAACACCATTGATATGTTGTTCTATTTAATCTGTAGGAGATTGTTTGGTGTTGTTGTCCCTTGTTAATTTCACATTGTACTTTAGAAATGTACCTGAATTGTCACCAACAAACTGTCCTTTTTGGATGAAAACACACACAGGAGAGTAGAATTTACCTAAAAAATTTTTATTAAGGGGTCACAACTATAAACAAAGAGGGAGGCAACGCTGGAGAAACTGCAGAAGTGGGCGAAGCCTTGGACCCCCAGGGCAGACATCAATTATTTAAAAGCAAAATTGGTGGCCTGAGGAGTCCTTATCTAAGGGAGGGCAGTGTGGTCCAGAAGTCCCAGAGATCCGGAAAGCAGCAGATGACATCTGTGTCCCCAGGCTGTGGTCATACGAGAGACTGCAGCTTTTGTCAGACCAGACTGAACCCAGGGTCATCACTCTTTGGTCTTCCTTCCACGCTTCCTTCCAGCCTTTGGCTGTGGTGGTGGAGTTGTGGCAGCAGGAGGAGGAGGAGGAGGAGGATCGTCGATCTCAATGACATCCGTCTTGTGTGTCAGTTCCCCACTCTCCCCCTTACGTAGGACTTTATAAATCAGGTCCTCAGAGATCTTGCGTTGGCCCTCCTGCATGCCCTGCAATTTGGTGGCAGCCATGCAGGCAAA
The DNA here is from genome assembly GCF_042186555.1 of Aquarana catesbeiana. Taxonomy (NCBI): domain Eukaryota; kingdom Metazoa; phylum Chordata; class Amphibia; order Anura; family Ranidae; genus Aquarana; species Aquarana catesbeiana. Next base: position 216,690,635 of record NC_133325.1, on the reverse strand, counting down.
GGCCTCTTCAGGACTGGGGAAGGCTCTGAGGGACGCCGAAGCCTCCTGGATCAGCCTGTGGGCTGAATCCTGCACAGGACTCGGAGTCGTCTTCCTGGCTCGTTTATGTGGCAGGCGGAGGGGAGGAACCTGAGACTCAGTCAGGCTGGGACTTGTCCCAGGCTTCTCTTGGCTGACACTTAGCCCCGCCTCCTCCTGGCTGCCACTAATCCCCGCCTCCTCCTGGCTGCCACTAATCCCCGCCTCCTCCTGACTGCCACATTCCACAGCCTCCTCCTGGCTGAGGTCTTCCTGTGTATGAAAAAGGGACATAGTTTTAGTATTGTTTTCATCAATCACACACAATTTTCACCTCCTGACTGCTGCAAATTGAATGTTAACAAATATAACAGACTATCCTTCTGAGCCCAGCATTTTGCATTCTTGTCCCAATTTTGGGTGCCCACTACTGTCTATTGATATGTAAAACACTTTTTTTAATCAGCAATTAATGATCAATAATAACATCTAGTAAACATCATTTATTTATTGCCCAGAAATCTGTAGAAGAATGCTATACCTGACTCCAGCTGGGCTCCACTTCTTCCTGGCTGGAAGGCCCAGGTTGGACATCGGAAGCCTCAGCTGGTATGGAAGGAAGAGTGGAAGGAAGAGTGGAGAGGGATTCCCTGACTTCAGTGTGGTCTGACAGAAATCGCAGTCTCTCATAGTACCACAACCTGGGGACATAAATGTCATCTGCTGCAGCTCCGGATCTCTGGGAATCTGTGACCTTCTTGCGCTCCCTAAGAAAAGTGCTCCTCAGGCCACCAATTTTGGCTTTTAAATAAGGGATGGTTGCCGTGGGGACCACCGGCTTCACCAACTCCAGCAGTTTCTCCAGCGCTGCCTGCCTCTTCTGTTTGTGATTATAGTGGGGGTGTCTCACTTGCCACAGACAGGGCAGCTCCCTGTACTTGTCAATGAACAGGGGCAGGAAATTGTGGTCATTGAACCCATCCATTTTCTCTGCAAGACACAACATAAGACAAACCCTAATGTCAGGCCAAACTCCCCTAATCTTGTTACAATATAGGCTTCCATTTCGAAGCAGTATAGGCCCAAGTTTAGATCCTACCTTCGTTAGCACGATCGGCGTCTCCGATGCTCCTTCCTCCGCTCACAGATCGTACGTAAGACACGCGCATTACGATTTATACACACTGCGCATGCGTATAACTCCGCCCGCCCCTGGCGTTCTTTCTATTCTACTCCCCGCCCCTTTTCATTCGGTGCAGTGGAGGAAGAGCACATGGCGGATAGACAGCAGGATCGTGCTAATTACAGCAACGAGGAGGAGGAGGAGGAGGAAAGGCCGGAGCCTGAAACGTCCCGATCCAGAAGGAGATTAAAGGACTCAAATATGTCCTTTGGGGAGATGTTGGAGATGGTGGACATCCTGAAGAAGGCCGACTATGATGGAAAGTATGGGCCTTACCCCAACCCCAATGTCCGAAAGGCCAAGATCATGGCGAAAGTGGTCAGGAGTCTGCAGCGGAAATTCGGGGTACGACGATTGAAAGATCAGCTCAGGAAGCGGTGGTCGGACCTGAAATTAAGAGAACATGAGCAGTACAGAAAGATCCGGAGAGTGCTGCAAAAAAGTAAGTAGTTGTGCTGTGTTCCTATTTTTTTTGTGTTTATTACGTTCGTGCTGCTCCATGTGCTTTTAGGAACTGTTGTACAGTTTAAAATGGCAACTTTCATGTTCATGGGCACATTATTCGTTCGGATCACACATTTTTATTTCGAACGATAAAATACCATTGTTTAGGCCATATGCATTTGGCCACCATTTTGACGCCCTATACTTGTCTTCAAAGAATTGGGTTGTGTAGATGGCTTTGTTACTAGAATGAAATGCAAACTAGATTCTGTGTAAGGAGAGGACACTCAGCAGCTGTTTTCACATCTGGACGCTGGAGCACTAGTGTGGGACCCCAGAACACCATTTTTATTAGGGGGGCCACACAGGTGCTCCAGTGTATACTATAGGGGGGTCTCCATCTGTGAAGCTTGTACTAAACAGGTAAAGTATTGCAGGTTGACAAAGGACACTAAAAAAGCTACATCTTGGAACTCGGCTAAAATAGATAATTGTACCCCACTTCCAAGCAATGTTTCATCTTTATAGTTCTGCCATCAAATATCTGTGTGCTAATTATACCATTTTTGTTTTACATAGGGGAGAAAAGACTCGGAGGACACCCCTCATCCGAGGAGACCAGAGCCCCCCCCTCTGGAAGAAGGGGAAATCCACCCAACACAAGATGAGCAGGAGGAAGAAGACGTGGTGGAACTAGTCACCACAACAGGTGAGTGTCTGCAACCACAGGCTCAGATAAGAGATGGATGGCGGCATTTTTTTTAGACCTAATTTATTTTGGGTTTCCTCTCTTTTTAGGTGATCGTGAGGTTGTGGATGAAGATCCTTTCACATCCGAAAGTGCCCAGATCCTGATCGGGGAGATCATGGGGTGTAATTTACAATTGGAAAACATCAAGCAAAACATCAATGATGTTATTCCAAAATATAAAAACATCATTGATGTTTTGGGGCGAGTTTAAAACCCCTCCAAATCACTTTCTTCTTTTGTGTGCTACAATGTGCGAAATGTTTTTGTGATTTTTCCCAAAGCCAAATTTGGAGGATGCACACAGTGTGTCAACATGTGCTATCTGCCATCACGGGAGATCAATGGACGCGTTTTGGGGGTGCAACTCCTTCCTCAATAATAAAGTAGCGGTGAGGAAGGGCTTTCTCCCCCAAAACACGTCCCTTGATCCCCCGTGATGGCAGATAGCACATGTTGACATTGGGAAATTTGTGTGCATCTTCCAAATTTGGCTTTTCCAGGGGTGATTTCCCCCCATCTGAACGCAATATCAAACACAGTTCCTAAATACTCATGTCTGATATTGCCTTCAAGTTCTACCAAATGTGAACTTTGTAAGATCAAGATTTGTGTCTTTCTTGTGGGTTTTACACAGGCCTGTTTTCTATAAAATGCACATTTTGATTTTGGATAATGACACCACAAAAATTGTTATACAACAAACATGTTGGTTTGTCAGAAAAACCTTTGGTAAATGCACATGTGATTGTGCAGGTATTAAAAAGATTGCTCATCAAGAATGTGTGGATTATTGTCTCAACGCTACAACACTTTTGGGGTGATGTAATTGTTGTTTTATGAGAAAATGGTGGTAATTTCCTAAGGGCAAATCCTCTTTGCACTACAAGTGCAGTTTCTGTGCAGTTGCAAGTGCACTTGTAGTGAAAAGTGTCTTTGCATTTAGTAAATAACAGCCAACAGTGCTTTGTATAAGGTTACACAATCACAATATTTTCTGGACTCAACATTTCTGTCAGGGTCAGCTCAAACAAACACAAGCAGTAAATGTCCACAAAGAAGAGCCTGGGGGGAGATGCCTGTCGAGAACTTGAGGTCCTGCAGACTTCTCCCTGTGGCCAAATACCACAGGGTAGCGACCAACCTCTGCTCCGGAGTGATGGCTTGCCTCATGCAGGTATCCTGCCTGCTGATAAAGGGGGTCAGCGAAGCCAACAAACGGTGAAATACGGGGTCCGTCATCCTGAGAAAGTTCCTGAAATCATCAGGATTATTCTCACGGATCTCACAGAGCAAAGGCATATGAGAGAACTGGTCACGCTGAAGCAACCAATTCTTGGTCCATGAACTCCTCCCCACCCTGTTCATGGACTGGACTTGAGTCAAGGTCAGGACCCCAACACCAAGCCCCCGCACAGCACGAACTCTACGAGGAGTAAGCATACGAAACATGGCTAGAAAACGGTCGGCTGCTCAGAACGAAGTAACAGAACGCACTGAAGAACAGCAAGGCCTGTGAAGAGCGACCTGAAAACCAGTAACGAACGAACAAGAATACAATGACTACCTAAAGTCACGCGGAACTTGCTTGCATGCACTGAAGAGCAGATACATACCCACAAGCACAAACTGAACGGCAGAAAACGATCTGAAAGCCACGAGTCTGAAAAAGCGCGAATCGTCTCTCACCAAACTTTTACTAACACGAGATTAGCAAAAGGAGCCCAAAGGGTGCCGCGCTTGGTTCTGAACCGGCCTTTTCTAGTCTCGTCGTACGTGGTGTACGTGACCGCGTGGTTGTCGATCGGAAATTCCGACAACTTTGTGCGACCGTGTGTAGGCAAAACAAGTTTGAGCCAACATCTGTCGGAAAAAATCCTAGGATTTTGTTGTCGGAATGTCCGAACAAAGTCCGACCGTGTGTACGCCCTATTACAGGAGAGAATTTCCCTTCCTAGGGGTAGATTTCATCTCACTTCCTGTTGTCTCCTTCCGTTTGCAAGTAGGAGTCCTTTGTAAGTTGGATGTTTGAAAGTAGGGGCCTGCCCTATATACTCTGCAGAAATTGGGGCCTTTGGTGTTGATTAGGGATGAGCTTCGTGTTCGAGTCGAACCCATGTTCGACTCGAACATCGGCTGTTCGATCGTTCGCCGAATTGCGAACGATATGGGCCGTTCACGCCAAATTCATGTTTCGCGTCACGGCCCATAATTCACTGTGGCATTGCAGTGCATTGCTTGCTGATGATTGGCCAAGCATGCACTATGACCCGCATGCTTGGCCAATCACAGCGCCGACTTAACAGAGAGCCATAATTGGCCAAAGCCAAGGAGGCTTTGGCCAATTATGGCTCAGGGGATTTAGTACACGCCCCACACTATATAAGGCCGCCTGCACGGCGACCCTGTGCAGTGTGTTCCGGTGTGCTTAGAGAGAGAGAGAGACAGTGTCATTTCATTTGAGTTAGCTAGATTAGGCAGGACAGTCAGTCAGTTAGCTGCACTTAAAGTGTATTGTGTATATATATGCATCCCAGGTGTTGCATATATATATATATATACACTGTATTCAGTTTAGCTAGATCCGTTCCTGTTATCTTCTAGACTATTTACATTTAGTGCAGTGCGTCCTGCTCACAGTGTTCAGCTAGATCCATTCCTGTTATATTCCTACTGACAGGCAGGCTTGTCTTGTTACAGTATTTTGAAGAAAATTACTGGTGTTCTTTTGATCCTATTAGTACCACAGTCAGGCAGCTAGACTATTTACATTTAGTGCAGTGCGTCCTGCTCACAGTGTTCAGCTAGATCCGTTCCTGTTATCTTCTTACTGACAGGCAGGCTTGTCTTGTTACAGTATTTTAAAGAAAATTACTGGTGTTCTTTTGATCCTATTAGTACCACAGTCAGGCAGCTAGACTATTTACAGTTAGTGCAGTGCGTCCTGCCCACAGTGTTCTGCTAAACCTACAAGTAAGTGGGGTGCGTCCTGCTCACAGTGTTCAGCTAAACCTACAAGTTAGTGGGGTGCGTCCACCTCACAGTGTTCAGCTAAACCTACAAGCTAGTGGGGTGCGCCCTGCTCACAGTGTTCAGCTAGATCCGTTTCTGTTATCTTCTTACTAACAGCAGGCTTGTCTTGTTACAGTAAATACAGCTACCTGAAGAAAATTGCTGGTGTTCTTTTGATCCTATTAGTACCACAGTCAGGCAGCTAGACTATTTACAGTTAGTGCAGTGCGTCCTGCTCACAGTGTTCTGCTAAACCTACAAGTTAGTGGGGTGCGTCCTGCTCACAGTGTTCAGCTAAACCTACAAGTTAGTGGGGTGCGTCCACCTCACAGTGTTCAGCTAAACCTACAAGCTAGTGGGGTGCGTCCTGCTCACAGTGTTCAGCTAGATCCGTTTCTGTTATCTTCTTACTGACAGGCAGGCTTGTCTTGTTACAGTAAATACAGCTACCTGAAGAAAATTGCTGGTGTTCTTTTGATCCTATTAGTACCACAGTCAGGCAGCTAGACTATTTACAGTTAGTGCAGTGCGTCCTGCTCACAGTGTTCTGCTAAACCTACAAGTTAGTGGGGTGTGTCCTGCTCACAGTGTTCAGCTAAACCTACAAGTTAGTGGGGTGCGTCCACCTCACAGTGTTCAGCTAAACCTACAAGCTAGTGGGGTGCGTCCTGCTCACAGTGTTCAGCTAGATCCGTTTCTGTTATCTTCTTACTGACAGGCAGGCTTGTCTTGTTACAGTAAATACAGCTACCTGAAGAAAATTGCTGGTGTTCTTTTGATCCTATTAGTACCACAGTCAGGCAGCTAGACTATTTACAGTTAGTGCAGTGCATCCTGCTCACAGTGTTCTGCTAAACCTACAAGCTAGTGGGGTGCGTCCTGCTCACAGTGTTCAGCTAGATCCGTTCCTGTTATCTTCTTACTGACAGGCAGGCTTGTCTTGTTACAGTAAATACAGCTACCTGAAGAAAATTGCTGGTGTTCTTTTGATCCTATTAGTACCACAGTCAGGCAGCTAGACTATTTACAGTTAGTGCAGTGCATCCTGCTCACAGTGTTCTGCTAAACCTACAAGTTAGTGGGGTGCGTCCTGCTCACAGTGTTCAGCTAAACCTACAAGTTAGTGGGGTGCGTCCACCTCACAGTGTTCAGCTAAACCTACAAGCTAGTGGGGTGCGTCCTGCTCACAGTGTTCAGCTAGATCCGTTCCTGTTATCTTCTTACTGACAGGCAGGCTTGTCTTGTTACAGTATTTTAAAGAAAATTGCTGGTGTTCTTTTGATCCTATTAGTACCACAGTCAGGCAGCTAGACTATTTACAGTTAGTGCAGTGCGTCCTGCTCACAGTGTTCTGCTAAACCTACAAGTTAGTGGGGTGCGCCCTGCTCACAGTGTTCAGCTAAACCTACAAGTTAGTGGGGTGCGTCCACCTCACAGTGTTCAGCTAAAGCTACCTGTAGAAGGTTGGTGGTGTTCTCATACTACAGGCAGGCAGTTGATTTTGCTAGCTGCAGTATCAGTACATATATATATATATATATATATATATATATATATATATATATCCCAGCTTAGTGCAGCTACAGGCCATTAGTATGTCTGGAAGGCCAAGAAGGAGAGGCAGACAGTCACAAGCCAATAAGAGAGGGCAAGCAGGCTCTGTGTCTAGTGCTGGTCGTGGAGACGGTGCATCCTCATCAGCACGTGGCCATGGGACATGCTTGGCCTTTTTTTCGGCAGCTGGCCATGTTGAGCTGCAACATGCGAAAGACTTGGTCGAGTGGATGGCCAAGCCGTCCTCATCCTCCTCATCCTCTCTCACCCATGCCCAGGGTACTTTGTCTGGCAAAGCAGCGGCCTCTTCCCTTGGCTCAATGTCATCAGTGACTCCTTCCCTAGCCCCACCATGTCCTCCTGAGGAGTCCCTCGAACTGTTTGACCACAGTGTTGGGTACATGCTCCAGGAGGATGCCCAGCGTTTGGAAGGCTCTGATGATGATACTGAGCTCGATGAAGGCAGTAACACGAGCACGGACAGAGGGGGTGCCCAAGAAGGACAGCAATCTGGCAGTCATGCTCCCCCTGCTGCAGCATACTGCCAGGTTTGCTCCAGTGATGAGGAGGGAGGGAATGATGAGGTCACTGACTCAACGTGGGTGCCTGATAGGAGAGAGGAGGAGGAGGAGGAGGAGGAGGCGGCACATCACCAACGAGGCAGGATGCCCTCCAGGGGCCAGCCTAAGGGCAGCACATTGACTGCATCACACCCCAAAGCTCCACATGTGCAGGGCGCTGCAGTCTCTGCGCGTTATTCAAAAAGTTCTTTGGTGTGGGCCTTTTTTGAGACGAGTGCATCAGATCGCACCGCTGCTATTTGCAACATATGTCTCAAGCGTATCTCGCGTGGCCAAAACATCTCCCGCTTGGGTACCACATGCTTGACCAGACATATGTTGACCTGCCATGCAGTTCGTTGGCAAGCGTATCTAAAAGACCCACACCAAAGAACAAAGAGGACCTCTGCTTGCTCCTCATCAGCTGAGATTTCCAACCCCACTAGACCTTCAGTCCTCTCTGAGACCTGCACTGAGAGGAATGAAGGTGTAGAATTAGGTGTGTCACAGCCACGTACTTGTGGGCAATCTGATTTTGGTACACCGACGTCAGATTGTACCAGGCAAATTTCCCTGCCCCAGCTGCTGCACCGCCGAAAGAAGTTTGCTCCCAGCCATCCACATGCCCAACGGTTGAATGCTAGCTTGGCAAAATTGCTAGCACTTCAACTGCTGCCTTTTCAGTTGGTAGACTCTGCCCCCTTCCGTGAGTTTGTGGAATGTGCGGTTCCTCAGTGGCAGGTACCCAAACGCCACTTTTTCTCACGGAAGGCAATTCCGGCTCTCTACCAGCATGTGGAAGGCAATGTCCATGCCTCGCTGGACAGGGCGGTCAGCGGTAAGGTGCATATTACCGCTGACTCATGGTCCAGCAGGCATGGACAGGGACGTTACCTAAGTTTCACGGCGCATTGGGTGACTCTTCTGGCAGCTGGGAAGGATGCAGGACAAGGTGCAGTAGTGTTGGAGGTTGTTCCGCCACCACGCCTCCAAAATGCTAATGATTGTGACACACCTCTCTCCTCCACCCCCTCCTCTTCTTCTTCCTCCATGGCCTCTTCCTCGGAACCAGCGGTGCTCCGTAGTCGTTCAAGGGGCTACGCAAGTACGCAGGCCAAAAGATGCCATGCGGTGCTTGAGCTGGTGTGCTTGGGGGACAGGAGCCACACTGGGGCAGAGGTTCTGTCAGCTCTGCAGGGGCAGGTTCAGAGGTGGTTGACGCCACGCCAACTTAAGGCAGGAATGGTGGTTTGCGACAATGGCACCAACCTCCTCTCTGCCCTCCGACAGGGACAAATGACCCATGTGCCCTGTTTGGCTCACGTCCTTAACTTGGTGGTGCAGCGGTTCTTGGGCAGGTACCCGGGCTTACAGGATGTCCTGAGGCAGGCCAGGAAAGTCTGTGTGCATTTCCGCCGGTCATATAATGCCAGTGCTCGGCTGACGGACCTCCAAAAGGAGTTTAACCTGCCCAAGAACCGCCTAATCTGTGACATGCCCACCAGGTGGAACTCAATGTTGGCCATGCTGCAGCGGCTGCACACGCAGCAGAGGGCCATCAATGAGTACCTGTGCGACTATGGCACCAGGACAGGGTCAGGGGAGCTTGGTTTTTTTTCCCCACGCCAGTGGGCCATGATCAGGGATGCATGCACTGTCCTGTCACCATTTGAGGAGGCCATGAGGATGGTGAGCAGTGACAGTGCATGCATCAGTGACACTGTCCCCCTTGTCCACCTGTTGGAGCACACGCTGCGTGGAATAATGGACAGGGCACTTGAGGCAGAACAGAGGCAGGAAGAGGAGGACTTCCTTAGCTCTCAAGGCCCCCTTTATCCAGACAGTGTTCCTGCGTGCCTGCCGATCACACAGGAAGAGGACGAGGAGGAAGAGGAGGAGGAGGAGGAGGAAGATTGTGTCAGTATGGAGGTGGAGCCTGGCACTCAGCATCAGCAGCAGTCTTTAAGGGATCAGTCCCAAGAAACACATGGACTTGTACGTGGCTGGGAGGAGGTAGCTGCGGACCATGTCGTCCTTAGTGACCCAGAGGACTCCGGACCGAATGCCTCAGCAAACCTACGCTGCATGGCCTCCCTGATCCTGCAAAGTCTGCGTAAGGATCCTCGTATTCGTGGTATCAAGGAGTAGGACCAATACTGGCTGGCAACCCTCCTTGATCCACGTTACAAGGGTAAGGTTGCGGACCTTATCTTGCCATCGCAGAGGGAGCAGAGGATGAAACATCTTCGGGAGGCCTTGCAGAAAGGTCTGTGCAACGCGTTCCCAGAGACTGGGAGGTTACAAACTCCTGTTTCTGGACAACGTGTTGCTGAGGCTTCGGTCAGTCAAAGAAGGAGCGGTGGAGAAGGTGGCCGTCTGACCGATGCGTTCAGACAATTTTTTGGTCCGCAGCCCCAAGGTATGATCGGTTCCAGCAACCATCGCCAGCGTCTGTTTTACATGGTGCAGGAATACCTAGGGGCAAGATCAGACTTGGACACCTTTCCCACTGAAAATCCTCTAGGTTACTTGGGTCTTGAGGATGGATCACTGGCCAGAGCTTGCACAGTATGCAATTGAGCTATTGGCTTGTCCTGCATCCAGCGTTCTTTCGGAACGCACATTCAGTGCTGCTGGAGGCGTGGTAACCGATCACAGGGTGCGTCTGTCCACTGACTCGGTCGATCGACTGACCTTCATAAAAATGAATGAGTCTTGGATCACCACCAGCTACCAAGCACCTGATGCTGATGTAACCGAATAATTTTTTTTGAAATCTCAGATCCCTTCAAAGACTGCCTATGCTGATGCTGAGTGACTATCCCTGAGTAATTATCCTCTTCCTCCTCAATCATCACGCTGATAGCTTGTAAGAACATTTTTGGTTCTGGGTGCCACCACCAGTGCCTAAGGCACAATTTTTCAGCCCCTGTTTAACAGGGGCGTGTAATTACGATTTTTGATGTAATACTTTGCAGCAGGGCTCGTTCCTGCATTCCAACTAGAGTGTCTGTGAGGGGTTGCAGTGTTGTGGCACCAGCACCAGTGCCTAAGGCCTAATTTTTCAGCTCCTGTTCAACAGGGGCATGTAATTACAATTTTTGATCTAATATTTCACAGCAGAGCCCTGTGAGGGCTTACAGTGTTGTGGCCACAGCAAAACCTAAGGCCCAAATTTCTGCTGAGTATATAGGGCAGGACCCTACTTTCAAACAACTAACTTACAAACGACTCCTACTTGCAAATGGAAGGAGACAACAGGAAGTGAAATCTACCCCTAGGAAGGGAAATTCTCTCCTGTAAGAGTTAATATGGGAAAAACATTTCTCCTTTCCACTGATGCTTTCCAATCCATTGGGACAAAAAGTGAGGTGAAATCTTCTGAAGAGGAGGAAAGACAGCAAAACAAATGTCACAGGGGTGATAACCCTTCCCTATGTTTTCCAAAAAGCTTAAAAAAGATTTTTTGGCTGGAGCTAAACACGTTAAAAATGTACCCGTTCAAAATTACAAAGAGATTCTACTTAACAACAAACCTACAGCCTGTATACTGCTGTTCAGAGTATATAGGGCCTGGTGGCCCCACACCTTTCCTTATTTTAATTTGGGTGCGGGGTTCCCCTTAATATCCATACAAGACCCAAAGGGCCTGGTAATGGACTGGGGGGTACCCATGCCGTTTGTCTCACTGATTTTCATCCATATTGCCAGGACCCGACATTACATTAAACCCGCAAGCAGTTTTAAATGAGATTTTTTCCTTTAAAAATGACATTTGGTGCAGGGACTGTTCTAAACACGGGAAACACGCGTCACTTTACAGGCATACTATAGACACCCCTCAGGTACGATATTTAAAGGAATATTTCACTTTTTTTTTTTTACTTTAAGCATCATTAAAATCACTGCTCCCGAAAAAACGGCCGTTTTTAAAAGTTTTTTTTGCATTGATACATGTCCCCTGGGGTAGGACCCGGGTCCCCAAACCCTTTTTAGGACAATACCATGCAAATTAGCCTTTAAAATGAGCACTTTTGATTTCGAACGTTCGAGTCCCATAGACGTCAATGGGGTTCTAACGTTTGTGCGAACTTTCGGTCCGTTCGCAGGTTCTGGTGCGAACCGAATTGGGGGGTGTTCGGCTCATCCCTAGTGTTGATGTTGCCACAACACTGTAAGCCCTCACAGTTACTCTTGGTGGGCGCAGGAACGGGCTCTGCTGTGAAATATTAGATCAAGAATTGTAATTACAAGCCGTTGTTGAACAGTGGTAGAAAAATTGGGCCTTTGGTGGTGGTGGTGGTGGTGGTGCTGGTGCCACAACACTGTAAGTGCTCACAGTTAATCTTGGTGGGTGCTGGAACGGGCCCTGCTGTGAAATATTATATCAAGAATTGTAATTACATGCACCTGTTGAACAGGGACAGAAAAATTTGGCCTTTGGTGTTGGTGGTGGTGATGGTGTTGCCACAACATTGCAAGCCCTCACAGTTACTCTTGGTGGGTGCAGGAATGGGCCCTGCTGTGAAATATTAGATTAAGAATTGTAATTACATGTCCCTGTTGAAAAGGGGCAGAAAAACTGGGCCTTAGGCACTGGTGCCACAACACTGCAACTCCTCACAGATGCTATAGTTGAAGCGCAGGAATGAGCCCTGCTGCAAAGTATTGCATCAAAAATTGTAATTATATGCCCCTGTTGAACAGGGACTGAAAAATTGGGCCTTAGGCACTGGTGCTGGTGCCACAACACTGCAACCCCTCACAGATACTATAGTTGGAGCGAAGGAATGAGCCCTGCTGCAAAGTATTGCATCAAAAATTGTAATAACACGCCCCTGTTAAACAGGGGCAGAAAAATTGGGCCACTGGTGGTGGTGCTCAGAAAAAAAATGTTCTTACAAGCTATCAGCATGAAAATTGAGGAGGAAGAGGATTGTGACGGATAGTCACTCAGCATCAGCATAGACAGTCTTGAAGGGATCTCACATTTTAAAAAAAATCAATCGGTTACAACAGCATCAGGTGCTTGGTAGCTGGTGATCCAAGACTGATTTATTTTTATGAAGGTCAGCTGATTGACCGATTCGGTGGACAGGCGCACCCTGTGATCGGTTACAAAGCCTCCAGCAGCACTGAATGTGCGTTCCAAAAGAACGATGGATGCAGGACAGGCCAGTAGCTCAATTGCATACTGTGCAAACTCTGGCCAGTGATCCATCCTCAAGACCCAGTAACCCAGAGGATTTTCAGGGGGAAAGGTGTCCAAGTCTGATCTTGCCCCTAGGTAATCCTGCACCATGTGAATCAGACGCTGGCGATGGTTGCTGGAAACAATCAGACCTTGGAGCTGTGGACTAAAAAATTGTCTGAATGCATCGGTCAGACGGCTACCTTCTCCACCACTCCTTCTGTGACTGACCGAAGCCTCAGCAACACATTGTCCAGGAGGACCAGGAAATTTTAACCTCCGGAGCTCTGGAAACGCATTGCACAAACCTTTCTGCAAGGCCTCCCGAATATGTTTCATCCTCTGCTCCCTCTGCGATGGCAAGATAAGGTCCGCAACCTTACCCTTATAACGTGGATCAAGGAGGGTTGCCAGCCAGTAATCTCCCCTTGATACCACGAATACGAGGATCCTTCTGCAGGCTTTGCAGGATCAGTGAGGCTATGCAGTGAAGGTTTGCTGAGGCATTCGGTCCAGAGTCCTCTGGGTCACTAAGGACGACATGATCCGCAGCCACCTCCTCCCAGCCATGTACAAGTCCATGGGTTTCTTCGGACTGTAAATGATCCCTTGAAGACTGCTGCTGATGCTGAGTGCCAGGCTCCACCTCCATGCTGACACAATCCTCCTCGTCCTCCTCCTCCTCCTCATCCTCTTCCTGTATGATCGGCAGGCACGCAGGAACACTGTCTGGATAAAGGGGGCCTTGAGAGGTAAGGAAGTCCTCCTCTGCCTCCATCTGTTCTGCCTCAAGTGCCCTCTCCATTATTCCATGCAGCGTGTGCTCCAACAGGTGGACAAGAGGGACAGTCTCACTGATGCATGCACTGACACTGCTCACCATCCTCGTGGCCTCCTCAAATGGTGACAGGACAGTGCATACATCCCTGATCATAGCCCACTGGCGTGAGGAAAAAAAACCAAGGTCCCCTGACCCTGTCCTGGTGCCATAGTCCCATAGGTACTCGTTGATGGCCCTCTGCTGCCTGTGCAGCCGCTGCAGCATGGCCAACGTTGAGTTCCACCTGGTGGGCATGTCACAGATTAGGCGGTTCTTGGGCAGGTTAAATTCCTTTTGAAGGTCAGCCAGCCAAACACTGGCATTATATGACCTGTGGAAATGCACACAGACTTTCCTGGCCTGCCTCAGGAAATCCTGTAAGCCCGGGTACCTGCCCAAGAACAGCTGCACCACCAAGTTAAGGACGTGAGCCAAACAGGGCACATGGGTCAGTTGTCCCTGTTGGAGGGCGGAAAGGAGGTTGGTGCCATTGTCGCAAACCACCATACCTGGCTTAAGCTGGCGTGGCGTCAACCACCTCTGAACCTGCCCCTGAAGAGCTGACAGAATCTTTGCCCCTGTGTGGCTCCTGTCCCCAAGCACACCAGCTCAAGCACCGCATGGCATCTTTTTGCCTGTGTGCTTGCGTAGTCCCTTGAACACCTAAGGAGCACCGCTGGTTCAGGAAGAGGCCATGGAGGAAGAAGAAGAGGAGGGGGTGGAGGAGAGAGGTCTGGCAGAATCACCACTAGTAGAATTTTGGAGGCGTGGTGGCGGAACAACCTCCAACACTACTGCACCCTGTCCTGCATCTTTCCCAGCTGCCAGTAGAGTCACCCAGTATGTGGTGAAAGATAGGTAACGTCCCTGTCCATGCCTGCTGGACCATGAGTCAGCGGTAATATGCATCTTACCGCTGTCCGCCCTGTCCAGCGAGGCCAAGACATTGCCTTCCACATGCCGTTAGAGAGCCGGAATCGCCTTCCATGAGAAAAAGTGGTGTTTGGGAACCTGCCACTGAGGAACCGCACATTCCACAAACTCACGGAAGGGGGCAGAGTCTACTAACTGAAAAGGCAGCAGTTGAAGCGCTAGCAATTTAACCAAGCTAACATTCAACCGCTGGGCATGTGGATGGCTGGGAGCGAACTTCTTTTGGCGGTGCAGAAGCTGGGGCAGGGAAATTTTCCTGGTACAATCTGACGTTGGTGCACCGATAGCAGATTGCCTGCAAGTACTTGGCTGTGACACACCTAATTCTACACCTTCATTCCTCTCAGTGCAGGTTTCAGAGAGGACTGAAGGTATTGTGGGGTTGGAGATCCCAGCTGATGAGGAGCAAGGAGAGGTCCGCTTTGTTCTTTGGTGCATGGCAGGTCGACATATGTCTGGTCAAGCATGTGGTGCCCAAGCGGATGATGTTTTGGCCACGCGAGATACATATGTTGCAAATAGCAGCGGTGGGATCTGATGCATTTGTCTCAAAAAAGGCCCACACCAAAGAACTTTTGGAATAACACGCAGAGACAGCAGGGCCCTGTACATGCGGAGCTCTGCGGTGTGATGCAGTCAGTGTGCTGAGCTTAAGCTGGCCCCTGGAGGGCATCCTGCCTCATTGGAGATGTGCCTCCTCCTCCTCTCTCCTATCAGGCACCCACGTGTAGTCAGTGGCCTCATAATCCCCTCCCGCCTCTTCACTGGAGCAAAGCTGGCAGTATGCTGCAGCTGGGGGAACATGTCTGCCAGACTGATGTCCTTCTTGGGCACCCCCTCTCTCTGGGCTCACGTTACTGCCTTCCTCTAGCTGGGTACCATCATCGGAGCTTTCAAAATGCTGGGCATCCTCCTGGAGCATGTACCCAACACTGTGGTCAAACAGTTCGGGGGACTGCTCAGGAGAACATGGTGGGGCTAGGGAACGAGTCACTGATGCCATTGAGCCAAGGGAAGAGGCCGCGTTGGCAGCTGCTTTGCCAGACAAAGTACGCTGAGCCTGGGTGAGAGAGGATGAGGAGGATGAGGACGGCTTGGTCATCCACTCTACCAAGTTTTCCGCATGTTGCGGCTCAACATGGCCAGCTGCCGAAAAAAAGGACAAGCGTGTCCCACGGCCACATGCTGATGAGGATGCACCATCTCCACAACCAGCACTGTTGCCTCTAGACACAGAGCCTGCTTGCCCTCTTTTATTGGCTTGTGAATGTCTGCCTCTCCTTGTTGGCCTTCCAGACATACTAATGGCCTGCAGTGAGATGTAGTTGCACAAAACTGGGATGTATATATATATATATATATATATATATATATATATATATATATATATACTGATACTGCAGCTAGCAGAATCAACTGCCTGCCTGTGGTACTAATAGGATCAGAAGAATACCAGCAATTGTCTTCAGGTAGCTTTAGGTGCACACTGTGCAGAGGACACAGTACACTAACTGTAAATACTGTAGCGGCCTGCCTGTGGTATTAAAAGGAGCAGAACAACAGCAATTACCTTCAGGTAGCTTTAAGTGCACACTGTGCAGAGGATGTAGTACTCTAATTGTAAATACTGCAGCTGCCTGCTTGTGGTACTAATAGGATCAGAAGAACACCACCAATTTTCTTCAGGTAGCTTTAGGTGCACACTGTGCAGAGGACGCACTACACTAACTTTTAAATACTGCAGCTGCCTGCGGTACTAATAGGATCAGAAGAACACCACCAATTTTCTTCAGGTAGCTTTAGGTGCACACTGTGCAGAAGACGCACTACACTAACTGTAAATACTGTAGCTAATAGGACTAATAGGATCAGAAGAACACCAGCAATTTTTTTCAGGTAACTGTAAATACTGTAAAAACACCTGCCTGCCTGTCAGTAGGAAGAGAATAACAGGAACGGATCTAGCTAAACTGAATACAGTGTATATATATATATATATATATATATATATATATATATATATATATATATACACAACACCTAGGATGCATATATATACACAATACACTGTAAGTGCAGCTAACTGACTTACCTGCCTACTCTATCTAACTTAAATCAAATGACACTGTCTCTCTCTCTCTCTATCTCTCTCTCAATGCCGGGACACACTACTCAGGGCCGACGTGCAGGCAGCCTTATATAGTGTGGGGCGTGTACTAAACCCCCTGAGCCATAATTGGCCAAAGCCACCCTGGCTTTGGCCAATTACAGCTCTCTGTACAGATGGCGCTGTGATTGGCCAAGCATGTGGGTCATAGTGCATGCTTGGCCAGTTATGAGCCAGCAATGCACTGCGATGCCGCAGTGAATTATGGGCCGTGACGTACCACTCGAATTTGGCGCGAACGGCCCATATTGTTCGCAATTCGGTTTGACTCGAACTCGAAGCTCATCCCTAATTATGACACAATTGAAGATTTTTATACACATGATTATGTATGTATCACATTAATATTACAATTGTACATTTATGGTAACAAGGGGCGTAACAAGGGGCGTATCATAAGCAGTCTAATCAGGACTCGAAAGAATGCAAACATGTAATGAAAACATTCAATTGCGTCATAATAAAGCAGAACAGTTATTTGGAAAGGACGCTGAGTGTATCGTTTGTGTCTGTTCCCTACTGCAGTAGTTATTATTAATTTGGAACCACTAATCAATATGAATATAGGAGTTGCCTATCTATAAAATGCTATGTTGTCATTGTCTACTGTCCATCGGAGTGTTATAGATAAGAAAGGGAAGAATAGTGCTGTTCACAGGTATATGTAGTACACATTTGCTAGATAAAGTATTTTAGAGGCAAGAGGGTATAGGCACAAGTAGAGAAGAGAAAAAGACTGGCCAGTCATTATGGGCATTAAATTAAGTAAGGGAACGAAGGGTAAGAGACCCTCAAAAAATGCTCAGCGCAAGAGGAGTGCTATAAAATACATGAACCAAAGGAGTGGTTCCACCTATACTGAGCCCCTAGATAAATAGTTAGAGTGGACAGGGATCCACAATGGGTAACTGGGTTACCAAAGTCCACAGGGACTAAGAACCATGCAGAGTAAACAGCAAGAGAAACAGCTATCTACAGTATCTCACAAAAGTGAGCACACGCCTCACATTTTTGTTAATATTTTATTAAATCTTTTCATGTGACAACACTGAAGAAATTACACTTTGCTACAATGTAAAGTAGCGAGTGTACAGCTTGTATAACAGTGTAAATTTACTGTCCCCTCAATATAACACAACACAGAGCCATTAATGTCTAAACCGCTGGCAACAAAAGTGAGTACACCCCTACGTGAAAATGTCCAAATTGGGCCCAATTAGCCATTTTCCCTCCCTGGTGTCATGTGACTCGTTAGTGTTACAAGGTCTCAGGTGTGAATGGGGAGCAGGTGTGTTAAATTTGGTGTTATCGCTCTTACTCTCTCATACTGGTCACTGGAAGTTCAACATGGCACCTCATGGCAAAGAACTCTCTGAGGATCTGAAAAAAAGAATTGTTGCTCTACATAAAGATGACCTAGGCTATAAAAATATTGCTAAGATCCTGAGACTAAGCTGCACCATGGTGGCTAAGACCATACAGCGGTTTAACAGGACAGGTTCCACTCAGAACTGGCCTTGCCATGGTCGACGAAAGAAGTGGAGTGCACATGCTCAGCATCATATCCAGACTTTATCTTTGGGAAATAGGCATATTAGCTGCCAGCATTGATGCAGAGGTTGAAGGGGTGGGGGGGGCAGCCTGTCAGTGCACAGACCATACGCCGCACACTGCATCAAATTGGTTTGCATGGCTGTCCTCCCAGAAGGAAGCCTCTTCTAAAGATGATGCACAAGAAAGCCTGCAAACAGTTTTCTGAAGACAAGCAGACTGAGGACATGGATTACTGGAACCATGTCCTGTGGTCTGATGAAACCAAGATAAACTTATTTGGTTCAGATGGTGTTAAGTGTGCGTGGCAGCAACCAGGTGAGGAGTACAAAGACAAGTGTGCCTTGCCTACAGTCAAGCATGGTGGTGGGAGTGTCATGGTCTGGGGCTACATGAGTGCTACCGACACTGGGGAGCTATAGTTCATTGAGGAAACCATGAATGTAAACATATAATGTGACATACTAAAGCAGAGCATGATTCCCTCTCTTCGGAGACTGGGCAGCAGGGCAGTGTTCCAACATGGTAACGACCCCAAACACAACTCCAAGATGACCGCTGCCTTGCTAAGGAGGCTGAGGGTAAAGGTGATGAAATCACCAAGAATGTCTGCAGACCTAAACCCTATTGAGCATCTGTGGGGCATCCTCAAACAAAAGGTGGAGGAGTGCAAGGTCTCTAACATCCACCAGCTCCATGATGTCGTCATGGAGGAGTGGAAGAGGACTCCAGTGGCAACCTGTGAAGCTCTGGTGAACTGCATGCTCAAGACGGTTAAGGCAGTGCTGGAAAATAATGATGGCCACACAAAATATTGACACTTTGGGCCCAATTTGGACATTTTCACTTAGGGGTGTACTCACTTATGTTGCCAGCAATTTAGACATTAATGGCTGTGTGTTGAGTTATTTTGAGGGGAAAGCAAATTTACAGTTTTATACAAGCTGTACACTCACTACTTTACTTTGTAGCAAAGTGTCATTTCATCAGTGTTATCACATTAAAAGATATAATAAAATACTTACAAAAATGTGAGGGGTACTCACTTTTGTGAGAAACTGTATGTGAGCAGGATGGATCAAGGGTGACAATTAACACTAGAAGGAAAGGGACATTTTGATGTTAAGTTGTGGGATGCTGTATATGTTGTCAGAGAGGGAAGATGGGATGAGCACTATGGCTGCCCGTCTGATCATAGAATCATAGAAGCTAGACTATGTGAAGTATGGGATTACAATACATGGGATGCAAAGGACATCAGAACAAAATAAGGAAAGCAGAATTTAAGCAGGGAAATATTAAAGCGGGGGTCCACCCACACCGCCAAAAAAAAAAAATATTAAAAGCCAGCAGCTACAAATACTGCAGCTGTTGACTTTTAATACATGGCCACTTACCTGTCCCAGGGTCCAGCGATGTCGGCAGGCGACGCCGAGAACCCGCTCGGTTCTCAGCAGCTGCCGCCGCCATCCTAGGTGAGGGAATCAGGAAGTGAAGCGTTGCGGCTTAACTTCCCGGTTCCCTACTGCGCATGTGCGAGTCACGCTGCGCGTCCCAAGTGGTCCCCGCTCTCTCCTGGCAGCTGTGTGTTTCCCAGGAGACAGCACGGTGGGGACGGGAAGAGGCGTAGACTCCCATGGGAGTCTATGCCGGAAGTGGGTGCAAATACCTGTCTTAGACAGGTATCTGCACCCCCCTCCCCCCTGAAAGGTGCCAAATGTGACACCGGAGGGGGGGAGGGTTCAGAAAAGCGGAAGTTCCATTTTTGTGTGGAACTCCGCTTTAAAGAGTTAAAAGAAAGTCAGAAAATGATATGCATGTGTTGTGTACAAATGGGAAAAATGTAAGCGTTTTTAGAGAGATATTCGTGCATGTGTGTGAGTGCTGGAACCTTTAGTTCTATCTCTCGTGTGTGTCACGTATGCAGATTTGACCCCCTCCTTTGCGCTCTCATGAAAGAATGTAGCTGGGATGAGAGATCAGTGATAAGCTGTAAGGACACCATGCCAATTTCTGTTTTTTAGACAAAACATTAATAACAAATTGTGCCAGGTTAATTAATCCAATGATAAACAAAGTGATCACAATTATTTTTTTTTTTTCTTGTCAAAAGAAGTTTATTGAGTATACAATGTTATAAAGATACATAAAGTAAGTTTACAAGGATCTATAAAGTAAGCTCATTGTTTTACAGTAGGGTTTATATAGGTAAATATCATGAAATTTCAAATATTAAACATTGGGTTCACGTAAACCTAAATTAAAGATATATATCATTTCCTTAGTTACTTTTGTAGGTATTTAAATGATTTATACCTACTATACATATTGTTTACAAGTAGAGTGTATATAGGTCAAATAAATTCTGATAATGAGCTTTAATCGTAAGGTGGAGAAAAGGAAAGAGAAAGAAGAAAAAGGGTTGAAAGGTAGAGGTATGGTCCACAAGGTTGTCCCGCTCGTCAGTTTATTATTCTTTTTAGTTCTCTTTGAAGCCTTAGAATGGGTGTCTCTGTAAGTCATTTAATCTGTTACCATGGCAACAGGACAGAGTCATTGAAGTTTGACAGGAACTGTTGTTTTATCCAAGGATACCAAAGTTTTTCAAATTTTGGAATTTGATTTTGATCGATGGCTACCATCTTAGCATGGGACATTGTATTATTCATTCCGTGAATTGTTTCTGCTAGTACCAATGTAGGAGATTTCCATGCCTTGGCCACTGTTTGTTTTGCAGCCGTTATTAGTTGGATCATAAGTTTGAATTGAGAGAGTGTTAACCATTCCGGTTTTAGATTAAGTAAAGTTAAATATGGATCTGGTTGTATTATTTTTTTAAATATTTTAGATGCAATCACGAAGACTTCCTTCCAGAAGGTTTGGATTACTGGGCACGTCCACCATATGTGTAAATATGTGCCTATTTCTGGGCATCCTCGAAAACAAAGAGCTGAGGTATTAGGTGAATATTTTGCCACTCTAGCGGGTACAAGGTACCAGCGAGTTAGGACTTTATAATTTGTCTCCAGTGCTAAGATGTTGGGTGAAGATGACTTAGATGTGAGCCATATGTTAGACCAGTCCGTGTCTTCTAAAGTTCGTCCCGGGTCCTCCTCCCACCTCTGAACGTAAGAGGGTTTATTAAGATTTGCTACTCCATATAATTGATTATAAAGTGATGAAATTGTACCTTTAGCAAATGGATCTTTTGTACAGATTGATTCAAAAATGGATAATTGGGATAATGGTGTATCCCCCTTTAGGAATGGTGTATAGAAATTTTTGATTTGGAGATATCTAAATATCTCAGAGTTTGGTAGATCATATTTTTCTCTAAGCGATGGGAATGAAAGGAATGATTTAGATGCTATGAAGTCATTTAGTGTCTGAATGCCTGATGTTGTCCAAGCTTTAAAAGAATTTGGGTAGATCCATGCCGGATAAAAGGCCGGATTTCTGATAAAAGAAAGGAGAGGATTGTGTGGAGATTGTAACTGATATTTGTTTTTTAGTTTATCCCAGAGAGATAAGAAGTGTTTAGTTATGGGATTATGAATTTTAAAGCGGTCTTTAGTATCAAGCCATAATAAATTTGATATTAATAGAGGGTCATTTTCTGAAGTCTCTATAAATACCCATAATGGGATTTCCTGTTTTGCATGGTATTTGGACAGACTGGCCAAATGTGCTGCTCTGTAGTAGTTAGTAAAATTAGGGTATCCCAGGCCTCCTTTATTTTTGGGAAGATGTAGTGTGTGTATAGGTATACGTGGTTTAGAAGAGCCCCATATAAACGAAGTTGCTCTTTTTTGTACTATTCCCAAAAAATAGGAAGGAATTGGAATAGGGAGGACTCTGAATAGATAAAGCAATTTGGGTAGAATAGTCATTTTGATTGCATTAATCTTCCCTATCCAGGATAAAGGAAGTTGCGACCATTGTTTTATTAGATTTGTGATCTGTCTTAATACAGGAGGATAATTGGTTGAGAATAAGTCAGAATGAGATGCTGTTAAATGAATTCCAAGATATGGGATTGATTTTTCTGCCCATGTGAATGGGAGTGCAGCCCTAGCCGGGATAAATTCCATGTTTGTGAGTGAAATATTAAGCACTAGGCATTTCTTAGGATTAATCATAAGGCCAGATAGGGCTGCAAATCCATCAAGAGCTGGTATTAAGTTAGGACCAGAGACCTGTGGTGATGATAGAAAAAGTAATATATCGTCTGCAAATATACATAATTTGTGTGTAATACCTCCTACTTCAATGCCAGTTATAGTTTGGTTTGTTCTGATGTATTGGGCCATGGGTTCGAGTATAAGGGCAAATAATAAGGGAGATAATGGGCAACCCTGTCGGGTACCTCTTTCGATATTAAAGGCTTCAGATTTGTATCCAGCATATTTTATATAGGCTTTGGGTTTATTATATAATGCTTTGATCCATGTTAAAAAGTGGGGCCCAAAACCCCATTTTTGTAATGAATATTGCATATATTGCCAGGATACTGTGTCAAATGCCCTCTTAATATCGAGAGATAGAAAACATAAAGGGATTTTCCGTTTTTTAGCAATATGTGCCAATAACACTGCCCTGCGTATATTATCGCCTGCCTGTCTATTTGGCATGAAGCCTACTTGATCTCTATGTATTAATTTTCCTATAATTGAGGCGTTTTGCTATTATTTTTGCTAATAATTTAATATCGAGGTTTAACAGAGAGATAGGCCGATAATTCACACAGGAAGTATCATCAGAAAGGGGTTTTGGGATCATACAAACAATTGCCATTAGTGTTTCTTGCCGAAAAGAATGTCCATCTAGAAGTTTGTTAAAAGTTTCAGTGAGAATGGGAGAGAGTATTTCTGAGAATGTTTTATAGTATAAAGCCGAGTAGCCGTCTGGGCCTGGTCTTTTGTTAAGTTTTAGGTCTTTTATGGCGTTAGCAACTTCATCTATAGTTATAGGCTCATCCAAACTGCTTTTTTGATTCTGAGATAACTCAGGTAAGGTTATTTTTGAGAAGAAGGATTCAGCCTCTGTAGGATTAAATTCATTGTTTGTCTTGTATAAAGTTGTGAGATGTGAGTGAAATTTATGGACTATTTTAACTGGATTACAAGTGTAAACATTTTTTGATAATTTCAAACGTATTGGTTTGAAAGATTTGTTAGTTGAATTTAATGCCCGAGCCAAATATGTACCTGGTTTGTTTGTATTCATGTAGAAATTGTGTTTGGAGCGTTTGAGGGATTTATCAACTGACTCAGTGAGAAATAGATCGTATTCCAATCTAGATTTTTCCAGATGAGATTTTGTACTCTGAGATGGATTATCTTGAAATGATATGTAGGCTGCATTAAAATTGAGTTCTAGTTTTTTTGCTAGATTTTTGTGTTCCTGTTTGAATAGTGCCATTTGTCTTTGTATTGTACCACGCAAGACAGGCTTATGAGCTTCGCACAGTGTTATTGGGGAGATGTCTGTTGTATTATTAATTGATATGTATTCCTTTAAAGCTTGTTCAATGGCCATCTGATGTAGTGGGTGTTTGAGCATTATGTCCGGTAAGTACCACGTTGGGTCATGCGCTTTTGGTATGGCTGAGGCTATAGTAGTGTATACTGCATTATGGTCAGACCACGGAATCGGAATTATATCTGATGCAATAATTTCTGGTATCATTCCTATTGTTAGAAAAATATGATCTATTCTGGTGAAGGTTTGATGAGGGTGCGAGAAATAAGTGAATTTCTTTTTCATTGGGTTACTTTCTCTCCATGAATCTACCAGATTGTATTTGGAAAGAAGTTGAGAAAAAGGTAATCTAGAGGTTATTTTGGATGGTGTAAAAGGTGATTTATCTAGAAATGGGAGGAGGACCTGGTTCGAATCCCCACACATTATTACTGTTCCTATTTTGTGCGTATTAATCACTTGTAATATATGTGAGAGGAATGGTGTAGGTTGTTTGTTAGGAGCGTAGTAGGAAATCACTGTGATTGCTGTATCCATTATATAACCCATGAGTATCAGGTATCTACCTTCTGGGTCTTTAATTTCTGATGATAAGGTGAATGGTGTGGATCGGTGAAATGCAATTAGAGTTCCCCTTTGCTTGGTACAGGCAGAAGCCGTGTAAATTTGTTGATAAAAAGGAGAAATATATTTTGGAGTAGAATCTTTGGTGAAGTGTGTTTCTTGGAGGCATACTATGTGAGCCTTCTTGTTATGGAAAGTACGGAAGGCTTTGGTCCTTTTTTGAGGGACATTTATTCCCTGAACATTCAGGGAAAGTATATTCAGTGGTGCCATGGCAATAGATCAAATAGTTTTGACTTACTTTTTGTTATGCAGAGCTGACTGCGCAGATCAACCTGTGTGGACTGAAGAGATGAATAGATAGAAAAGAAACCAGTGAATTCTGGAGTAAAGAGTAAACAAAAAACATATGAGATTAGATGATACATTGTATAAATTATTTTTTGCAAGTAATCACAATTTACCCGTGAAAGAGAATAAATATCTCTCTCAGGGGAATACAGTACCTGACCGCGAGATTGTGTTTCCAGCGCGATACCATCGCGCTGGTTCTCGGCGACAGGGTACTGTGAATGTCGCACTCCGCTGTCTCTCCGATTTTTCGGCATAGGGGGTTCCCCTTACAATCCATGCCAGACCTAAGGGCCTGGTATGCCCCCGAGGGGGGAACCCACGCCGTTTTTTTCATTTAAAATTTGGCGCAGTGTTCCCGCCTCAGGATTCATACTAGACAGCTGTCAGCGCTGCCTGTCACTCATCGCGGGAGGAAAACAACGTTTTCCTTTCCCGATGAGTGAGCCATCTCGGCGCTGGCTCCTGCGACGGGGCTCATAGGTGTCAAATCTCGCCGAGAAGTGCGGCGAGATTGACACAATATCGCGGTCACCTACTGTAAGTGCCTTCGTCACACTCCCACATAATATGGTTGGGAGAATGAGGAGGGCTAATGGGGGTACACGGATCTTCCGCTTACAGGAGAGAAGTGCTATGTCAAAAGACATCAAAATGATGTTTCATTAATTGGAGTGCAGAATATAGTTTTTGTTGAAATTATTTATTCCAGGGTGGTTGTATATGGTTAGTCTTGCCCTAGGCTAAATAATTCAGTTAGAAAGGTACTGTTAATAACTTTGGTATTGATGAAGATAGTTTGAATTATTTTGGGATTTTAACCCTTTTAGAGTAAACAATTACATATTTTATTCATATGTAACTGTTTAGATATGTTAACTCATAAAATTGAGGTTGTATTGCTTCAGATTAGAATAAACAAAAACATAATTCTAGGAACTAGTTAGGTAATAATATATTTGTTTTAAGAAAAGAAAGAAAAAGCTTCCATTACTTCTGGATTATTGAACATATTTGTCCTAAAAAGTAATAAATCTATTGTTATTACCTGATAATATATAACTGAACAAGAATTTCCTTATTTCACTTATATATTCTAAGGCTATATGAATCAGAAGTAATAAGAAATATAACTGGAATGTAACTTGATCCCATACAGTGTGTGACTATCAGAATGCAGTTACATTCAGTTATAAATATAGGTTTTTTTATAGAGAACCATCTCTTAGTATAATAAATGAAGAGATATCAGGAATTAGGATGTCAGTCCATTGAATCTTCTTGGTCCATGGATGATGTGGCATAACGGCCTCTTTTGTGAGAATGATGATTCCCATTTTGTTCTGAAATTTTCTGGGTGCTGCCTGAAGGTGAAGATGACGCCATTCTTCTGCGTGTGGGAGTGTTGCTGCTTGTGGGTTCTGTCAGATTTAATTTTAAAAGGGTTTGTTGTAGTTCATCTGCTGATCTGCTTCTGTAAATTGTACCTTGGTAGTTAAATCTGACTGAAAAGGGGAAGCCCCATTGATACATAATGTTGTGGCGTTGCAGTTCCATTAGTTGGGGTTTCATGGATTGTCTTTTAGTAATAGTAAGTTGGGATAGGTCAGCAAAAATTTGATAATTGTGTCCTTGAAAATTAAGTTCCTTTTTTTCTCTTGCAGCAATTAGTATTTGTTCTTTCGTTCTGTAATAATGAAATTTTGTGATTATATCACGTGGGGGTCCATCTTTCTTTTTGGCTGTGAGGCCTCTGTGTACTCTGTCCAGTTCTAAACGTTCAATAGGGATATCTGGCTTTAGTTCTTGTAATAGAGCAGTAATAGTAGATTGCAGGTCTGTCACAGTTTCAGGTATTCCCCTTATGCGCAAGTTTGAACGTCTGGCTCTATTTTAGTTTGAAGTATTAAATTCTCTTTTTTTAATTGTTCCAATTCTGTTATATTTTCTTGGGTTGTAATTTTAATTTCATCCATTTTTATTTCTAAGGCTGCGGTGCGGTTTCCCAGCTCTCTTATTTCTTTGGTTAGGCTTTTTGTTATTTGGTCTGAGGTTTGTTTTAAAGCCTTATGAAGCATCTTTTCAAATTGTAATAATATTACTGGGGATACTGAGGAGGCTTGTGGAGAAGTTTGTGAGAGGATTTGTTCTGTATCTGACTCAAATGGAGAGTCTTGCTGTGACATTTTCTGTCTGTGAGAGCGCCCTGATGCTGTATCTTGTGAGGTGACTGGAGCTGCTTCAGCTGCAGTGAGTGCCTGTGAGCTCTTTGTGAGGTGATTTTTATTTCTGCCATGGTTTCCTCCCAGTACCATATTTCCTGCCCAAACTTTCACAGTTTGTTCCCTGGGGCAAAAAGGTTCAAATGAATACCTTTTGAGCCTGCAGGCTCCGCTTTGTCCTTCTCTCCTCAGCGGTGTGGAGCTCTAACAATGCATGTCTGCTCCGCTAGGCTCCGCCTCCTACCCCATCCACAATTATTTTTTAATCTGTTTTCCAAACATGGTAAAATGAAGGTTACTTTTAACCATGTATTACACAAATTGAATATCCTTTGATAGTGGAAACAGTGCATTTAAAAAAAGGGAAATTAAGTAAAACGTTCTCCTTTAAGGAAATATATCTGTGGATATATATTAGAATTAGGGTGTGATATTGAGATTATCATTTGAGTATTAATTTCTAATATGAGTTTAACAATTGTAATAATAATATAGATATATTGTAACTGGTTTAGACAACCTTTGGTTGGAAATGAAATCCAGATTTTTGGGGAAATTTGTAAAAAAGGATTAGTTTAGATGAGGTTGTTAATTGGAATACAGCTGCCATAATATTTAACAAAGCCAAGATGGATGGGATACATAAGACATTTTTCTACAAAGATGAAATCTAAGGGTCTGATAATAACTTGATGTGCGGTCAATAGGGATGAGCTTTGTGTTCGAGTCAAACCCATGTTCGACTCGAACATTGGCTGTTCAATTGTTCGCTGAATTGCAAACGATATGGGCCGTTCACGCCAAATTCGTGTGGCGCATCACGGCCCATAATTCACTGCGGCATCGCAGTGCATTGCTGGCTGATGATTGGCCAAGCATGCACTATGACCCGCATGCTCGGCCAATCACAGCGCCGTCAGTAGAAAGAGCTGTAATTGGCCAAAGCCAGAGTGGCTTTGGCCAATTATGGCTCAGGGGGTTTAGAACACGCCCCACACTATATAAGGCCGCCTGCACGGCAGCCCTGTGTAGTGTGTTCCAGTGTGCTTAGAGAGAGAGAGAGAGACAGTATCATTTCATTTGAGTTAGCTAGATTAGGCAGGACAGTCAGTCAGTTAGCTGCACTTACAGTGTATTGTGTATATATATGCATCGCAGGTGTTGAATATATATATATATATATATATATATATACACTGTATTCAGTTTAGCTAGATCCGTTCCTGTTATCTTCCTACTGACAGGCAGGCTTGTCTTGTTACAGTATTTACAGCTACCTGAAGAAAATTGCTGGTGTTCTTTTGATCCTATTAGTACCACAGTCAGTCAGCTAGACTATTTACAGTTAGTGTAGTGCGTGCTCCTCACAGTGTTCAGTTAAAGCTACAAGTTAGTTTAGTGTGACCTCTGCACAGTGTTCAGCTAAAGCTACAAGTTAGGGTAGTGCGTCCTCCTCACAGAGTTCAGCTAAAGCTACAATTTGGTGTAGTGCGTCCTCCTCACAGTGTTCACCTAAAACTACAAGTTAGTGTAGTGCAACCTCTGCATAGTGTTCAGCTAAAGCTACAAGTTAGGGTAGTGCGTCCTCCTCACAGTGTTCAGCTAAAACTACAAGTTAGTGTAGTGCAACCTCTGCACAGTGTTCAACTAAAGCTACAAGTTAGTGTAGTGCGCCTTCCTCACAGTGTTCAGCTAAAACTACAAGTTAGTGTAGTGCGACCTCTGCACAGTGTTCAGCTAAAGCTACAAGTTAGTGTAGTGCGTCCTCCTCACAGTGTTCAGCTAAAACTACAAGTTAGTGTAGTGCAACCTCTGCACAGTGTTCAGCTAAAGCTACCTGTAGAAGGTTGGTGGTGTTTTCTTGATCCTATCACTACCGCAGGCAGCTAAATAAGCTACAAGTTAGTTTTTTGCGAGCTCTGCACAGTGTTCACCTAAAGCTACCTGTAGAATGTTGGTGGAGTTTTCCTGATTCTATCACTACCGCAGGCAGCTAAATAAGCTACAAGTTCATTTTTTGCGAGCTCTGCACAGTGTTCATGTAATGCTACCTGTCGAAGGTTGGTGGTGTTTTCTTGATCCTATCACTACCGCAGGCAGCTAAATAAGCTACAAGTTAGTTTTTTGCGAGCTCTGCACAGTGTTCAGCTAAAGATACCTTTAGAAGGTTGGTAGTGTTCTCATACTACAGGCAGGCAGTTGATTTTGCTAGCTGCAGTATCAGTATATATATATATATATATATATATATATATATATATATATATATATATATCCCAGCTTAGTGCAGCTACAGGCCATTAATATGTCTGGAAGGCCAACAAGGAGAGGCAGACAGTCACAAGCCAATAAAAGAGGGCAAGCAGGCTCTGTGTCTAGAGGCAACAGTGCTGATCGTGGAGACGGTGCATCCTCATCAGCACGTGGCCATGGGACACACTTGGCCTTTTTTTCGGCAGCTGGCCATGTTGAGCCACAACATGCGGAAGACTTGGTCGAGTGGATGACCAAGCCTTCCTCATCCTCCTCATCCTCTCTCACCCATGCTCAGGGTACTTTGTCTGGCAAAGCAGCTGCCAACGCGGCCTCTTCCCTCAGCTCAATGGCATCAGGGACTCCTTCCCTAGCCCCACCATGTTCTCCTGAGGAGTCCCTCAAACTGTTTGACCACAGTGTTGGGTACATGCTCCAGGAGGATGCCCAGCTTTTAGAAGGCTCTGATGATGATACTGAGCTAGATGAAGGCAGTAACATGAGCATGGACAGAGGGGGTGCCCAAGAAGGACAGCAATCTGGCAGTCATGCTCCCCCTGCTGCAGCATACTGCCAGGTTTGCTCCAGTGATGAGGAGGGAGGGGATGATGAGGTCACTGACTTAACGTGGGTGCCTGATAGGAGAGAGGAGGAGGAGGAGGCACATCACCAACGAGGCAGGATGCCCTCCAGGGGCCAGCTTAAGGGCAGCACACTGACTGCATCACACCCCAAAGTTCCGCATGTGCAGGGCGCTGGTGTCTCTGCGCGTTATTCCAAAAGTTCTTTGGTGTGGGCCTTTTTTGAGACGAGTGCATCAGATCGCACCGCTGCTATTTGCAACATATGTCTCAAGCGTATCTTGCGTGGCCAAAACATCTCCCGCTTGGGCACCACATGCTTGATCAGACATACAATATGTTGACTTGCCATGCAGTTCGTTGGCAAGCGTATCTAAAAGACCCATACCAAAGAACAAAGAGGACCTCTCCTTGCTCCTCATCAGCTG
This sequence comes from Aquarana catesbeiana, assembly GCF_042186555.1. Classification (NCBI taxonomy): domain Eukaryota; kingdom Metazoa; phylum Chordata; class Amphibia; order Anura; family Ranidae; genus Aquarana; species Aquarana catesbeiana. The sequence goes on along the minus strand of NC_133325.1, from coordinate 216,660,574 downwards.
AGATCTCCAACCCCACTATACCTTCAGTCCTCTCTGAGACCTGCACTGAGAGGAATGAAGGTGTAGAATTAGGTGTGTCACAGCCAAGTACTTGTTGGCAATCTGCTTTCGGTACACCGACATCAGATTGTACCAGGCAAATTTCCCTGCCCCAGCTGCTGCACCACCGAAAGAAGTTCGCTCCCAGCCATCCACATGCCCAGCGGTTGAATGCTAGCTTGGCAAAATTGCTAGCACTTCAACTGCTGTCTTTTCAGTTGGTAGACTCTGCCCCTTCCGTGAGTTTGTGGAATGTGCGGTTCCTCAGTGGCAGGTACCTAAACACCACTTTTTCTCATGAAAGGCGATTCCGGCTCTCTAACGGCATGTGGAAGGCAATGTCTTGGCCCCGCTGGACAGGGCGGTCATTGGTAAGGTGCATATTACCGCTAACTCATGGTCCAGCAGGCATGGACAGGGACGTTACCTAAGTTTCACCACGCATTGGGTGACTCTACTGGCAGCTGGGAAGGATGCAGGACAAGGTGCAGTAGTGTTGGAGGTTGTTCCGCCACCATGCCTCCAAAATGCCACTACTAATGATTATGACACACCTCTCTCCTCCACCTCCTCCTCTTCTTCTTCCTCCATGGCCTCTTCCTGTGCTTTGTCCTCGGAACCAGCGGTGCTCCATAGCCATTCAAGGGGCTACGCAAGTATGCAGGCCAAAAGATGCCATGCAGTGCTTAAGCTGGTGTGCTTGGGGGACAGGAGCCACACTGGGGCAGAGGTTCTGTCAGCTCTGCAGGGGCAGGTTCAGAGGTGATTGATGCCATGCCAACTTAAGGCAAGAATGGTGGTTTGTGACAATGGCAATAACCTCCTCTCTGCCATCTGACAGGGACAAATGACCCATGTGCCCTGTTTGGCTCGCGTCCTTAACTTGGTGGTGCAGCGGTTCTTGGGCAGGTACCTGGGCTTACATACAAAGAAAAAATTGTTTAAAACCCTTTGGGCTCAATGTAGATGTCGAGATTAATGCGTTTATTGACAATGCTTAGACGATGTTATGTGTGGACGCATTGATTTCGACACTTGGAAGAATAATTTGTAAACCTACCCCCTCCCCCCTTCCCTCTTTTTCTAGGGGTAGTTATATTGTCGGTTTTGTAAAAAATATATGGGGATACCATGTTGAGATATGGCTGCCCTTTGAATGTAGTAATACACATAAATATAGGACTAATGTATGACGATTCTTAGTAATGTAACCCCCAAATATAGAGATTTTTTTCAATAATACAGTAGTTGTGGTCTGAGGAAAGAACAAGCAATGTTGTTTAGATTTAGCAGTTTTTTTTTTTTTCTTAATTTATTTTTTCGTCCTTTTCAAAATTTTCCCCTTTTTTTGTTGCTAAATGTCTATTACTGTAGAAGTAGTGTCCTACAGTATGTAAAATGGGACGATTTGACCCAAAAATAACTAATTGCTTAGACCTATAATAGATGACATATATTAGTTTGAGATGAGAACAAAATTTTGGCCATATAAAGTGTGCTAATGACATTCAGGAACAAGCTTCCTGGTTTGCGTTTCATAATGCGAGCTACGTCGAGGCTTGGTATCCTTTGCACATGCTCAGATCGTAATTCGTTCTTTGGACGAAAACGAGGCTTGAATAGAGAGGAAGCATTATAACGGGAGCCATATCGAGGCTTGGTATCCTTTGCACATGCTCAGATTGTAATTGAAACTCAGATGAAAACGAGGCTTGAATGTAAGGAAGTACTATAAATGGTGATGGTTCACTGCGTCGCCCGTGCCCCTTTGAAGATGTGACCTATCACGAAACATGTAGGGAGTGGCTACGCAGTGTACGCCAGATCGCCATAGAGCCCCATGTAACCTAGCACGGGCGTCTCTGTTGTTTTTATATTTTGCCGGCTTTTATGTTTTTATGTTTTGGATGTTTTAAAGATGCTTAGTTGTCTGAGGCAATAAAATTCCCCTTTTTTTACATACTATACCATTGGAGTTTTTTCTTTCTCCCCTTCTTTACCTACGAGTCCAAACGAGGGAGTGTTTACATCAATGCGGAAGTGTCGGAACCATCTCCAGCTGTGTGGTGAGCTGACATCTACTGTCCCTGCAGAGGGCTAAATCTACATGCTTCAAAGACCTTGCTATAAAGGAGGTCCAACGTGTCTGGTAAGAATACATCTATTATCAACCTTCGGATCCACTGGTGGTTGGAGGTCCCTTCACGTCCCCTTATTCCTTTATACACACTAAGGAATACAATTCATGAACTTTGGATATGCGTTTTTCCTGCGACTCAGGATGCAATTTTGAACTTTTTCACTTATGACTTTGCACTTGGGTGGAATAACCTTTGTTTTTTTTGTTTTTTCTTTTTTGCACACCAATTTATAACTTTATTGTTGGTTTATATGTATGCAATGGTCAATATTAGTATTTGACTTACATGTCGCTGTTTGCTCTGTAGCATAGCGACTTTCTAATTCACTCACAATTAACTTTGATGGTGTTTTTTATTTATATATATATTTATACACACTAAGGAATGCAATTCATGAACTTTGGATATGCGTTTTTCCTGCGACTCAGGATGCAATTTTGAACTTTATGACTTTGCACTTGAGTGGAATAACCTTTGTTTTTTTGTTTTTTTTTGCACACCAGTTTATAACTTTATTGTTGGTTTATATGTATGCAATGGTCAATATTAGTATTTGACTTACATGTCGCTGTTTGCTCTGTAGCATAGCGACTTTCTAAATCACTCACAATTAACTTTGATGGTGTTTTCTATTTATTTTTTATTTATTTGTTTATCTACTTATGATAATCATGTAGTAATATAGATTTAAATATCTAATGCAAGCGCACAATTTTTTCTTTGTATGTAATTTTTCACCTCATTGATATTTGTGGTTTTGTTGCAGCTGCAGTTATATTAATAATTTTTTGCTTGATAGCGCAGGTTTTCTCTTTCTTTTTTTATCCACTTAGATACCCGGGCTTACAGGATGTCCTGAGGCAGGCCAGGAAAGTCTGTGTGCATTTCCACAGGTCATATAATGCCAGTGCTTGGCTTGCTGACCTCCAAAAGTTTAACCTGCCCGAGAACCGCCTAATCGGTGACATGCCCACCAGGTGGAACTCAACATTGGCCATGCTGCAGCGGCTGCACACGCAGCAGAGGGCCATCAATGAGTACCTGTGAGACTATGGCACCAGGACAAGGTCAGGGGAGCTTGTTTTTTTCCCCACGCCAGTGGGCCACGATCAGGGATGCATGCACTGTCCTGTCTCCATTTGAGGAGGCCACGAGGATGGTGAGCAGTGACAGTGCATGCATCAGTGACACTGTCCCCCTTGTCCACCTGTTGGAGCACACGCTGCGTGGAATAATGGACAGGGCACTTGAGGCAGAACAGAGGCAGGAAGAGGAGGACTTCCTTAGCTCTCAAGGCCCCCTTTATCCAGACAGTGTTCCTGCGTGCCCGCCGATCACACAGGAAAAGGACGAGGATGAGGAGGAAGAGGAGGAGGATTGTGTCAGTATGGAGGTGGAGCCTGGCACTCAGCATCAGCAGCAGTCTTTAAGGGATCAGTCCCAAGAAACACATGGACTTGTACGTGGCTGGGAGGAGGTGGCTGCAGACCATGTCGTCCTTAGTGACCCAGAGGACTCCGAACCGAATGCCTCAGCAAACCTACGCTGCATGGTCTCCCTGATCCTGCAAAGCCTGCGTAAGGATCCTCGTTTTTGTGGTATCAAGGAGAAGGATCAATACTGGCTGGCAACCCTCCTTGATCCACGTTACAAGGGTAAGGTTGCGGACCTTATCTTGCCATCGCAGAGGGAGCAGAGGATGAAACATCTTTGGGAGGCCTTGCAGAAAGATCTGTGCAACGCGTTCCCAGAGACTGGGAGGTTACAAACTCCTGTTTCTGGACAACGTGTTGCTGAGGCTTCGGTCAGTCAAAGAAGGAGCGGTGGAGAAGGTGGCTGTCGGACCGATGTGTTCAGACAATTTTTTGGTCCGCAGCCCCAAGGTATGATCGGTTCCAGCAACCATCGCCAGCGTCTGTTTTACATGGTGCAGGAATACCTAGGGGCAAGATCTGACTTGGACACCTCTCCCACCGAAAATCCTCTGGGTTATTGGGTCTTGAGGATGGATCACTGGCCAGAGCTTGCACAGTATGCAATTGAGCTACTGGCCTGTCCTGCATCCAGCGTTCTTTCGGAACGCACATTCAGTGCTGCTGGAGGCTTTGTAACCGATCACAGGGTGCGTCTGTCCACCGACTCGGTCGATCGACTGACCTTCATAAAAATAAACCAGTCTTGGATCACCACCAGCTACCAAGCACCTGATGCTGATGTAACCGAATCATTTTTTTTGAAATCTCAGATCCCTTCAAAGACTGCCTATGCTAATGCTGAGTGACTATCCTGAGTAATTATCCTCTTCCTCCTCAATGATCACGCTGATAGCTTGTAAGAACATTTTTGGTTCTGGGCGCCACCACCAGTGCCTAAGGCCCAATTTTTCAGCCCTTGTTTAACAGGGGCGTGTAATTACAATTTTTGATGCAATACTTTGCAGCAGGGCTCGTTTCTGCATTCCAACTAGAGTATCTGTGAGGGGTTGCAGGGTTGTGACACCAGCACCAGTGCCTAAGGCCCAATTTTTCAGCCCCTGTTTAACAGGGGCATGTAATTACAATTTTTGATGCAATACTTTGCAGCAGGGCTCGTTTCTGCATTCCAACTAGAGTATCTGTGAGGGGTTGCAGTGTTGCAGCGCCAGCACCAGTGCCTAAGGCCCAATTTTTCTGCCCCTGTTTAACAGGGCCGTGTAATTACAATTCTTGATCTAATATTTCACAGCAGGGCCCGTTTCTGCACCCACCAAGAGCGAGTGAGGACTTAAAGTGTTGTGGCACTAGCACCACCATCACCAAAGGCCTAATTTTTCTGCCCCTGTTCAACAAGGGCATGTAATTACAATTCTTGATCTAATATTTCACAGCAGGGCCCTGGGAGGGATTACAGTGTTGTGGCCACAAATTTCTGCTGAGTATATAGGGCAGGCCCTTACTTTCAAACATCCAACTTACAAACGACTCCTACTTGCAAACGAAAGGAGACAACAGGAAGTGAGATGAAATCTACCCCTAGGAAGGGAAATTCTCTCCTGTAAGACGTAAAAACATTTCTCCTTTCCACTGATGCTTTATCACCAATCCTTGTTTCACAAAAAAACCCAAATTTTCAAAAAACATTTGTCATTGGGACAAAAAGTGAGGTGAAATCTTCTGAAGAGGAGCACAGACAGCAAAACAAATGTCACAGGGGTGATAACCCTTCCCTATGTTTTCCAAAAGCTTAAAATAGATTTTTTGGCTGGAGCTAAATATGTTAAAAATGTACCAGTTCAAAATTACAAACAGATTCTACTTAACAAACCTACAGTCCCTGTCTTGTTTGCACCGCCTGTATACTGCTGTTCAGAGTATTACATTAAAGCTGCAAGCAGTTTTAAATGACTTTTTTCCTTTAAAAATGACATTTTGTGCAGGGACTGTTCTAAGCACGGGAAACACGCGCCACTTTACAGGCATACTATAGACACCCCCCAGGTACGATATTTAAAGGAATATTTCACTTTTTTTTTACTTTAAGCATCATTAAAATCACTGCTCCCGAAAAAACGTCCGTTTTTAAAAGTTTTTTTTTCACTGATACATGTCCCCTGGGGCAGGACCCTGGTTCCCAAACCCTTTTTAGGACAATACCATGCAAATTAGCCTTTAAAATGAGCACTTTTGATTTCGAACGTTCGATTCCCATAGACGTCAATGGGGTTCTAACGTTCATGCAAATTTTCGGTCCGTTCGCAGGTTCTGGTGCGAACCGAACCGGGGGGTTTTCGGCTCATCCCTAGCGGTCAATGATGTGAGAGCAATAATAAATAAAATTTAAATATGACAGACCCATCACATCAAGTCCACACACCCTGTTAGGATAGATGCTACCTGCAGCCAGTTGTTTTATAGTTTTTGATCTGGCTGAGAGCTTTCTGTTCTGTCATATACAGATTGTTGGTCCTTTATTTTTATTTTTGAAATCCAAAGCAGAATGTGTGGATTGTGAAGTGATGTGCCCCTTTTCCTTGTAAGTGCTGTGGTATAAGCAGAAGAATACTTATTATGTTTTGACATCAGGAAAATAATGTCAGATGGAAACTAAGGACTTGTGTTATCTATTTTAGAGTCATGCAGTTGGCGAGTCATATCATGAGTTTGGCAGAGTCTCCAGAAGGAACCACGCTTTGATAGGGATTTTCAGGAATGCAGAACTCTAAATGCTGGCTAGGTAAGGTGTCCTTAAGCTTGCTATATTTTCTGCCTTTCCTATGTATCTGTCAGTTCTCAAGGAAACCAGATAACCTTTCTGGTTGGGTAACGTGTGTGTATGAATGTGTTTGTATCCCCCTTAATGGGTTGGACTGTGTGTGGATAGGGAGAATCCTCTGCAGTTCCCTGCGTTGACTCCTTGTGGGTGACCTGGGTCAGAGGCGTATGGTAGGGTCACATAAAACCCACAGAGAAGAGACAAGGTGTTTTGTCTATTACCATAAACCCCTTCTATCCATGTAGATAAGTGGAGACTATTCTTGTAAATCTGCAGATTTGCTGTACTATTTGATTTAATCAACAAAAGGAGGGAAATGACGTGGACTTTCACTGTATTGTTCATTTAGGTCACAGAGCAATCTGTTGCAGAAGCAGAAGGGGTGGTTTCTCCCTTCCTTCTCTCTTCATCTTGCTGCCACAATTTGGAAATTATGGTTTGCCCCAGAAGTTCAGACTCTATCTCTTTTTCCCTGGCCAAAGCCTTAAGTTCAGAAAGATCTAGTTTTGCATATGTGCCTTTTGATTTATGTCAATCATCTGTTTCTAGGGTACAAGCCAAATCCCTCTTTGTAGAATGGACAAAGGGAACAGCTAAATCTGAAGGGACTTTTGATTTACAAGTATGGCAAACTTTTCTGCACAATTATGGCCCACTACTGTGCAGTGCAGGAACGTGGAGAATAGATTGCACATGGGAGACAGAAGCTAAAGTATCAAATCAAACTGGCTTGATGGAGATGTTTACTAAAAGTACTGCCCAAATTTACTACGTTTGGCCAGAAGACTCTGTAGAGGAGGACCTCCCACCTTATGTGGCTGCCAGTTTGGCTTTAAGGGGCCCATCCACAAAAGTACAAGAATTTGATTACATGAAACACACAAAAGATGAGCTGGGCAATATAGTAGAGAGCTGAGGTTTAACAGCCCCATATCAACCTACAAAGAGGGATTTGGCTCGTATCCTAGAAACAGAAGATTGAAATAAATCAAAAGGCACATATGCAAAACTAGATCTCTTTGAACTTAAGGCTTTGGCCAGAGAAAGAGAGATAGAGTCTGAACTAGCGCTAGCACTTTTAAATTATTTTTTTCCTTTAGAAATGTAATTTTGCTCTCGGACTGTTATAAACACGGGAAACATGCGCTACTTTACAGGCATACTATAGACAACCCCCAGGTATGAAATGTAAAGGAATATTTCACTTTTATTGTTTCACTTTAAGCATTATTAAAATCATTGCTCCCGAAAAAAACGGTTGTTTTTAAAACTTTTTTTTTGCATTGATACATGTCCCCTGGGGCAGGACCCAGGTCCCCAAACACTTTTTATGATAATAACTTGCATATTAACCTTTAAAATTAGCACTTTAGATTTCTCTCATAGAATTTTAAACGGTGTTCCACGGCTTTTCGAATTTGCCATGAACACCCCAAATTGTTCGCTGTTCTGTGAACGGGCGAACAGCCAATGTTTCATATTCGACTCAAACAGATAGCCCATCCCTATTAAACACAAGAGACTCAATTTTGTTCATGCTGTGGAAATTTGTTCTGTAACCTTCACCTAACACACAGACACATCTTCTGCTAGAAGCTCTCTCTGTCTTTACTCCCCCCTCCCCTCTTAAGGTTTTACTTTTTGCAATTGTTCTGTTCGCTAGCTTTTAATAATATATTCCTATTTGTTCACTTTTAATAACATATTTCTATTTGTTAATTTTTAATAACATCTCACACCACCTCTTTCTTATCTATGTATAAAATAACATGTAATAATAAACTTTGGCACTGAACGGACATTTTAAACACAGTAAAAAATGAGTTTAGAAGGAGCTGTGCTAAATAAAAAAAAATAGTGAATAATCAGTCCATAAAGCACATATGAATGTGAATAATCTTGGTGATCTTAAAACAGCTTTCAACACCGCTACAGACTTGTAACCCTCCACCACATAAAGTGCGTGCTCACCGGAAGGCAGGCTACCATCAGCTTGCGGCTATCAACCCAGCCAGGGCCTTTATCCAGGAGGTTTTGAGATGGTAGCTCACAGACAGATACTTGATATGATAGGGAAGCAACACTTGCCAATTTACCAGGAAGACTCAATTACTCACTAGTCATGGACATAGACCAGGCAGTTTACCCAAAAAGAAAGGAGCTCACTATAGTGTAAATCGTATCACACAGGTTTATTAAAAATAGAAAATTACACTTATGAGAAGTGAAAAGTAAAACATCAAGGTAAAAAGCTTGCTGGCTAGCGAACACCCGTCCACTCAGGATTACAACACGATGACGTCAGCACGCCACTCCTCCCGATGCACGTTTTGTCACAATCTGATGTCATTCTGGGGCACGGGAGACGCACTGACTCATCGCGTTATGTAGTATACAGAGGAAAACCATGCGTAGATCTGAGTCTCAGGCGACAGATCCTAAACCTCCTTGCAGGAGACTGGCAAGATGGCCGTTACGCCACGATCGCCAGTATCTCATGTTTTTAGGAGGATGAGAACAATAAAAATAATATAGATTTTTTAAAATTAATCTGAACCTATGGTAATAGGGTAATAAATAAAAACAACTTCTCACCACCTTGGGGAAATAGTAGGTAGCAAGTAGTCCTATCTTAACCTCCTTTAGTTCTCAGTTGATACCATATCTGAATTTCTATTCTTAATCCCACAAACGATCAACGGACATACCATCCAAGCTAATCAATATATCAATACCTAGTGGTAAACACAAATGGTCAAAAAAGTTAAAAACCCACATATCTCTGATGGTAGACTCCATGGGATGGGAGACTCCAGTGACCCTTTATGGTAAAGACAGGCACTGCTGTGTGTACATGTCTATGTACTCCTAATAGGTCATGTAACTATAGGCACTACACCCTAACCAGAACTAGAACAAGAAGCCAAAAAAGTCCATACCCCTCACATATCTATACATATTACATCAATGTACTCAATGTATCCATCCCCAAGCTAGTATTATATTACTCCATCATAAAACCCTAGGCATATAGGAGAGGCCCAAATACAGAGCTCAAAAGTTGAATAGTAGTTAATTTAGAAACCTAACCTAATCTAGAGTTCCTACTTAAATTATCCTCAAGAAACCCAGTTCGGTCCATCCATACTTAAAGACTGGATACAATGAACCCAAGTTAAAGGTGTCCATAAACCAAGACTTTAACCAGCATAACTATCCATGGTACAAGATATTAGACCTTGCCTAGTAAACCAGAAAGGGACCCAACAAACAAAAAGACTCCTTGCATAACCCATAGGGAGTCATGATTAAATCCCCTCTCCGTAAGTACTGCCACCCAAGACTCACATCAAGTTCACCACATCTTAATAGTTTAATTTTCTCACAAACATGTAGATCAAGAATTATCAATAAGACCATTTACGTCTACATACATATTTAGCCCAAATGGGAAATAACACTTAATCCTATGTATCCAAGATATTTCAGATCTGAATATTTCTCTCACTAGGGAACTGCCTCACCAATGGGGCGGTATTTGTCTATTCCCAAAAATATTGTTTTTGAGGGATGATTATTATGAGCCAACAGGTAGTGTTTAGAGACCGAATGCTTTTGAAAACCATTTTTTTATATTTGTAATATGTTCATTCAGTCTGACCTGGAGGGGGGTTTAGTCCTGCCTACAAATTGTAGCCCACAAGGGCACTGGAGCAGGTAAACAACCCCCTCTGAGCATGTAATAAAAGTCTTTATTTCAAATTCTATAGAAGTACTAGTTGAAGTAAACCTTTGAGTTCTCCTATATGTGCATCCACTTAAAGAGCACACATGACATCCCCTACGCTGGTAAAAAACCTTTGAGATTTTGAAAAAAGCCTCTTCTTATTGTTGGAGGGTTAAAGATGTTGGGGGCCACTCTATCCATAAGTGAAGGGGCCCCTATAGATAACCTGAGGCTCACTAGGCAAAACACTATTTAACACCTGGTCATTATCCAAAATATGCCGGTGTTTCTTTATCAGCTTTTTTACATTCATATGTTGCACAGAATAATGAAAAGAACTGTTGTAGAGGGCACTCTACCCCCCTGTGGGGGCTTTTCCCTCAGTAGGTCCTCCCTCTCCATAGATGTGACCTCCTCAAGGGTATTTTTCAAGGAGTCACTGAGATAACCTTTCTCCTCAAATCTCCTGGTTAGAATCTCTGCCTGCACCAAAAATTCCCCCATATTTGTGCAATTGCATTTGAGCCACATATATTGGCTTTTGGGAACAGATCTAAGCCACGGAATATAGACATAATATAGGCAGGAATATAAGAATTCGGTATTTTTAAAATAGGTGGAGGTATTGAATCGATCATCCTTAATTGTGATTTTAAGATCTGGAAAGTCTCAGACTGGCTAGCCTCATAATTTAAGATGATAACCCTTGTGTTGTTATTTAGGTATCCCATAAAAAGATCCAGGTCAGGTCGGTTAGCGTCCCAAAGGAGGAGGATGTTGTCTATGTACCTTGCCCACAGTACCAGTTGAGGTTTCCGATGGGCATGGATAACATCCTCCTCCCATGGTGCCATAAAAAGGTTAGCCAAGCTAGGGGCATATTTAGCCCCCATAGCAACCCCTCTATCTTAACGGAAAAATTAGCTATCAAACCAAAAATAGTTGTGTTAGCCGCAAACTCTAGCAACTCTATGATGAAGGAAATCTGCTCACCAGATAGGCCAGAGTTGTGCTACAAATAATATTTGACCGCAAACAATCCTAAATCATGTGGTATAAAGGTGTAGAGGGATGTGACATCAGCTGTCACCAGCCACATCCCTTCTTTAGGGGTATAAGCTGATAAAAGATTGATCACATGACATGAATCCTTGATGTGGGAAGGCATCATTTGAACCGAATGTTAAAAAAAAATCAATATACCTGCCCACCCGGGACATCTATACCACTTACTATTTGCTGTCCCGGGGGGTAGGTGGAATGTTTGTGTGTCTTTGGTAGATAGTATCTGATCGGTGTTCATACTGCCTCAGGAAACAAATACAATTTTTCTTTTTTGTTAAGAACTCCCTGCCCAAACCCTCTCTGCACAATTCTTTCCAGTTCGATCTGATATTTAAGTTTAGGGTCTGAGGGTAATGGGGTGTATGTGTCCCGGTCTCCCACGATCCTGTTCATTTCAATCATGTAATCCTTTCTATCTAGTGCCACAATTCCCCCTCCTTTGTCTGCTGGTCTGATTACTAATTCCTTATTGTTACATAAGGAATCCAGACCATCCACCATATTGTTATTGGTTCTAACCTTTTTGATCGGCATCTTGTCTAAGTCCCGGAGTATCACATCTCTGAATACTCTAAGTGAAGGAGCCAAAGCCTCCGGGGAGTTAAACAATGAGGCATTAGAAAACCCAGAGTGGTGGAATTCAGTAGATGCCAACCTATTTTCTTTGATAGGGTTGGAAATCATATACTGTTTGATATTCAATTTGCGTATGAATTTGTGCACATCCATGTAGGTCTGGAATTTATTCAGCCTATGCGGAAGTGCATATTTAAGTCCTTTATCAAGCACAAGTTTCTCTGCGTCCCTTAACAATGTAGTACTTAAATTAAATATCCCTGCCCCCACTACATCCTTTTTCTCTTTTGATCGTACCCGCCTCCCTCCTCTAATTCCTCTCTTTGATTGCCTGGTCACTTGGTACCCTGATTGGGCCTGTGAAAACTCCAATGTTGGTACTCCTGACTGACCGAACCAGAACCTGCAAAACCTGTAGCATTCTCATTCACCAAATCATGAGATACTGTCAGGGCTGGGCTCAGCCCTTCCTTCTCTGAGCTGGCCTCTCAGCTGTCGGCTAATTGCCAGCTCCTATCTTTCCACAGCTACTCACATGATATCCTGCTCATCAGTCCTGCCTACTTAAGCCTTCCAGCCCAGAGGATCTCTGCCTCTGCATTGGACTATCTCCTGCACTCCTGTTAAAGACTTACTTGGCTAACATCCATTCTGGCTTCAGATCTTGCTTGCTGTTTTACTACGCTCATCTCCGGGCTCCCTGACGTTTGGCTTGTCTGACGATCCGTTCCGGTTCCTGAACTCTGGCTATGTTTTGACTACGTTTACTCTGTTTACCTTTTTTTATATTTTATTATTAAACAAGTTTGATTTAACTGTACTTCTATCTCAGTCTGATTCATGCTTTCTGACAGTAGGCGAAGGCCATGCATTCAGAAGATGCTGTCAATCCACTTGTTGGTAATATTTTTCAAGATTGGATGAGCAGGATCACTGCATGGATCCGTTTGCCATGGCATTACAAATGCTCCTGAGTCACACGGTTCACCTGGAATCTCCCATTGTGCCTGCACCAGTACACCTATGTTGCAGGCCATCCCTGCTGCTGCGCCAGTCTCTGTGCAGGCACCCACCTCGAGTATTACCTCATTAAGAGGTATGTCTGGTTAGGCTCCATTTTCCAAGCGATTTGGGGGCGATCCAGTCCAATGCAGAGGGTTTCTTAACCAGGTTGAGATATACTTTGAGAGGCTGCCCCAGGTGTTTCCCACGGACAGAAGCAAAGTAGGTTTCGTGATATCTTTGCTTTCTGAGAGAGCCTTGACCTGGGCAAACCCTCCATAGGAGATGTGAAAACCTGTTGTCTTGAGTTACCCTGAGTTTGTGGCCTCTTTTAAAAGGGTATTTGATGTTCCCGCACACTCTGCTTCTGCTACCAAGTGCCTGATGTCCATCAGAGTATGAGAACTGTTGCCGATTACACCATTGAATTCCGTACTCTGGCAGCAGAGGTTGCTTGGAACAATGAGGCCCTTGTGGTTGCTTTTTCTCATGGTCTCTTGGATACCATCAAGGATGAGATAGCAGCCCAAGATATACCCACTGAGCTGGAGAAGTTTATCACGCTTACCATTCTCATTGACTCCAGACTCAGAGAAAGACTCTTCTAAGGAGCGCTTGTGGAAACCTCCTGTATGTTTGTCTCCAAGCTTTGGAGTCCCACCTGTGCCTCCCTTGCCTTCCATGCCTCCTGGTATTGAGTCGGTCAGTGAAAGTAGACCCATGCAGTTGGGTTTCACATGTCTCTCTGCGGATGAGAGAACCTTTAGGAGGAGGGAGAGATTGTGCCTTTACTGTGGCCAGGCAGGTCACTTTTTTGAAGTCTTGTCCTACCCGTCCAGGGGATGCCCGAACCTTGAGGTCCTGTCATGGACAGACCTTAGGTGACGTTGTTTCATCCCCAGTTAGCCAGAAGGATATGCCCCTGGTTTTGATCACCCTTTCTTGGGCTGGGTCGTCCATCGAGATACAGGCTCTTATCGAGCCTGGGGTTGCAGGCCTGTTCATTGATGCTGCCTTTGTGTCTAAGCACTCAATTCCGCTGCAGCTGCATGACACTCCACTTACCATTGAGGCTCTTTATGGGAGACCTCTACAGACTGCCCATGTGACTCATGAGATGGTTCCGTTGTCCATGGCCGTAGAGGCTCTTCACCATGAGATAATCCAATTCCAAGTTTTTTCCTCACCTAATGCCGCGTACACACGGTCGGACTTTTCGTCTACAAAAGTCCAACGGACGCTGACGGACTAAAGCTGGCTGGTAATCCGATCGTGTGTGGGCTTCTCCGGACTTTCAACGGACTTTTTTAGCCTCAAATCCGACGGACTTTAGATTTGAAGCATGCTTCAAATCTTTACGTCGTAAGTACGACGGACCCCGAAGTCCGCTCGTCTGTATGCTAGTCCGACGGACAAAAAAACGACGCATGCTCATAAGCAAAAACTAAACGGAAGCACTCGGTCTAGTAAAACTAGTGTTCGTATTGTAGGTAGCACATTCATCACGCTGCAAAATCTGTGATCGTTGAATGCAGCGCATTTTATTTCTTCTTTACGAAGGCTCTATAAAGAACGAAGGTGTTTTGCTGTTCATAATCAGAGTTCTCCCAAACTGATTTCTGGATTCTTTTTCTCTTTGATCTCATGAATGATATAGTATGCATTTTAAAAACAATGTTTCCATACTAATAATACTTTTTCCCCTTTTTTTTTTTTAGGTTTGTAAAGTTACCACAAAGAACCCATTATTCTGTTTTTTTTTTTTTATAGTGATTATTTTTTAGTTTTTAGATAAAGTTAACCCAAAGCACCGTTTTTGGTTACGTAAATTTTTGGATTTTCAAGACTTACCACTTGAACATTATTAACATTAGTAATGTATTTTTGGTGTGTTTTTTTTCTAACTCAATGAGATTGTTGTCCCTTGTTAATTTAACATTGTGTGTAAAATCAATGATTTCAAAGAAAAAACATAAAAAGTCTTTTGCTAAACTCAAAAAATGATCCATTTATTCATGGTCAAAATAAAATAAAGAGGAAGTCAACGCTGGAAAAAGTCGGTGTACCAGAAAATTGGGATCTTGCGGAGTCCATATAAGAGGGAGCACAATCTGGTCCAAGAATCCCAGAGATCAACAGCACCAGCAGATGATCTAGATGTCCCCAGACTGTGGTCCTACAACAGCCTGCGTCTTCTGTCAGACCAGACTGAACCCAGGTCATCATTTTCTTCTCTTCCCTGCAGCCTTTCCTCCACGCTGCCCTGCAGCCTTCCCTGTAGCCTTCTTTTGAGGCTGTGGCTCTGGTGTTTCAGTTGTGGCAGGAGGAGGAGGAGGAGGAGGAGGAGGGGGGGCTGCCTCATGTAGTTGGGTGTTTTGTGTTAGCGTGCCCTGCAGCCCCTTATGGATTGTTTCCCCAAATAGGCGCTCACAAATGAGGCGCTGCTCCCTATTCATCTGAAGAAGCCTGCTGGCTAAGTAGCAGCCATAGGATTCTTCCGCTTCGGGGGGGCTCCTTAAAAAACGGGTGGCCTCTTGCATGAGGCGCAGGGATGCGTCCTGTGTGACCATCCCCTTCCTGGCCCTTTTTTTGGGAAGGTGGAGGGGAGGCACTTGGGATTCGGTCAGGCTCCTACTGGGCCCAGCCACCTCACTTGGCCCAGCCACCTCACTTGGCCCAGCCACCTCACTGGGAGCAGCCACCTCACTGGGAGCAGCCACCTCCTGCCTGACACTGGGCCCAGCCTCCTCCAGGATGATGGTGAATCCGGCCTCCTCCAGGCTGTCCATGG